>NC_071261.1:23751575-24006575 GCF_023375685.1 Ictalurus furcatus
GATCAAACTGAAATACTCATATATTGGCCCACCAGTTTCAACTACTGCTATTTTCAATCAGTGCACGATTGTGTTAAAAACCTTGTTGTCATCCTAGATCCTACGTTGTGTTTTGATAAGCAGATCAGTGCTGTTGTCAAAAACAGCTTTTTTTTCAGCTGAGATCTATTGCTAAAATCAACAAAATGCTCACTAAGAAGGACCTGGAAACGGTTTTTCATGCTTTTATAACATCAAGGTTAGACTACTGTAATTCCCTCTATTTGGGATTGCCAAATTACAGACTGGCACCAAAAAACGTGAGCGTGTTACTCCTGTCCTTGCTTCTTTACACCGGTTGCCAGTCAATTTCCGCATTGATTTTAAAATTCTGCTATTCGTTTTTTAAATCTTTGCATGGATTTGCTCCAGAGTTCATATGTGATCTCCTTACTCCGTATACTGCCTCAAGATCTCTTCGATCATCCAGTCAACTACTGCTTTCAGTCCCTCGTTCATGTCTTAAAACCACAGGTGACCGGGCTTTCTCAGTAGCTGCTCCCAGGCTCTGGAATAATCTCCCTTTTGATATTAGATCTTCCCCCTCTATTGCCATGTTCAAATCTTCTCTGAAGACCTACGTCTACTCGTTTTCTTTTTAATTCGGTCTGAGGGTGTCGAATTTTCATTTGTCCATTGGGATTTGGTACTATTAAATGTTTGTTTATAGATCTGATTTATTCTACTTGTACAGCACTTTGGCTTCAACTTCTGTTGTTTTTAAATATGCTTTATAAATAAATACATTAAAATAAACATCTATACTATCTATTAAAGTCCCCATAATGTCACAATTAACTGAATTCAGTGAAGCCATCATTATGGGGACTATGCACGCACATGGTGGTGGTGGTGATGTGTGTGTGTGTGTGTGTGTGTGCACTTAAGCAATATTGTTCCAAATGTCAGGGATGAGACTGCAGGCCTTGGAGACTGCAGAAGCTGTCCGGGGACACACACACACACACACACACACACACACACACACACGTGTATGCATGTACGCGCACACATACACACACACACACACACACACACACACACACACTTCTTCTAGCTATTTTCCTCTCACATCATTTCCCCCTTCCTATTCTTTCTATCACTGAATCGTTTCATCTCTCCTTCAATCTCTCCACCATCCTCTTGTTCCATCATCCCCTCTCCATATATGAGATTGTGTTTGCGCTAAAGGCCACACACTGCACTTCTATATGTCAGGCGGAAGCCCGTGGGGGATCGCTGTCACTCAACCACATTGACTTTGCTACAGTAAAGCACATGAAGGCAGAGCCAAACTCCCTGCAGAGGGCAAGTATGAGTTACCGCTCATCATAGAGCTGTCTGACGAGCACATTATTCAATACACAATGACGGGATTTAGTGAAGATTTAAACCAGGAAGACACACACAGACACACACACACACACTCACATTATTTCAGCTGAAAAGCAGGAAGCATTTCAATTCAATTTGCCCTGTCATTTTAAACCATTTGTACACTTTATATATGTGAATAATACATTTTATTAAAAAAAACATTCTTATGCCCAAGAAACTACTTAACATCATTTAAATTTCATCTACTCTTCTAGTCTCATAAAGACTGCTAAATAAATGTACATAAACATGCAGTTTGCAAACCCATTGCTAATAGTTAGCAGGCTAGTTAACCGCTAGGTAAAAAAAAGTGTTAAAAGTGAGAGTAGAGGAAAAAAAAATTGAGAATAATTTGGTTTGTCTGTTTTCATTTACAAGTATTTCTGTAAATATGGTTCATTTTGTAGATTTGAAGTATGCATTAATGTAATATTGACTACGTTTACATGGACAGCAGTAATCTAATTATTGACCTTACTCTGAGGAAGATAATATTGTGATTAAGGTGTTTACATGAGTTGCTTTTAGAATATTCCTGTCATGTTCCCGTTTTACATGTCATAGAACATAATTAGATTAACAGCCCGCGTCATTACGTCACCGCGCCACACCATCCGATGTCCCTCCAGAATTTCATGTATCAACATACAGTTCGTCTTCGTTATGTTAAAAACTTCGTGAACATTTTTTTTTTTGTTGTTTTTTTTTTTTTTTTTTTTTTTACGAACACTTGAAGTGCGGTTAATTATTTGTCATGCTGTACGTACTAATAGACAACTGCTTGAAGCCGTGGGCTGCGTCCCAAATCGCATAGTTACCGTCTATATAGTAGCCGAGATACATGTATTTTTCCCCATTACAGGTCTATAGTAGGAAAGTATGCGATTTGGGACACAGCCGAACTCTCTTGTTCGCCGTAAAACGTAAAACTGCCGTGTGTGGTCGTGTCCTGTGGCAAAATGCGGTGAAAACTCCCACACGATGTTCATAATGTGATTAAGGTGTTTACATGTCACTACTACACGTCCATAATGCGACTAAAACAGGAGTACTCCACCTGTCTTAATTATATTAGAGCTTACTTCGAGTATGACCTTAATTAGATTAAGGTAAGTAAAAATTGCTGTTTACATGCTAGTTTCTTAATTAGAGTATGGTCTTAATCGGATTAAGAGTGGATTATTGTTGTCCATGTAAACGCAGCTATTGTGTGGTATTGTGATGCTACTTGGTATCGTAATACTTCAGCTGGTATAGTATTGTAAGCAGGGCCATAGTTTCAGGGGGATGGGGAGGTGGTTAATAATCAGAACTAGAAATGTATGTAGAAGCATGTGTAGTAGTAATTTGACAACTGAAACATATAGAATAATTTATTTAGTAACATTATTGGGGTTCCGAATCGACTGTGAGTTTGTCCTAATAAATCAGATAAAAATACTAAAAGCACAAGTTTATTGCGCAGGTTTCTAACGCCCAACTATCGCCTCGCAGCACACCGCTTGATTTCTGCCGTTTGACTGGGAGAGCACAGGTAGCTCTGAAGATGAAGATGAAGATGAAGAGAAGCGCTACCCAGTAAACTATTGTGCATTGCTGGTCATACAGGGAAAGTAACAAATATAATAAAGCATGTAGGATGATATGGTGTAATCTAGCAACACGCCTCTAAACGACACGCCACATATATTCACTCACAGCTCATTCATGGCAATTTAGCCATAACTATCAATAAAACAACTTAACGAAAAACTGCCTAGTGTTAGCTAAATTTGTTTTTAATCGTTCCCATTATCATCAACAACAAGGTTGTTCACACTAAATGAAGTTTTAATCAGTTACAGTGTGCATTCATTTGGACTGTTATTATGCCCTGTGTAATATGTTTTAGCAAAACAATCATTTGATCATAACTGCTTGTGGACGATACTTAGAGAGATTAGACAGATAGATGGATGGGTAGATAGATAGACGGAAAGATAGATAAGCAGAGGATAATTATGTAACGACACTGCAGATATAACAAAGAGCTGATTAACCCCCCAATGTTCAAGATATGTTTATGATATCGTGAGAGCCTTACCAACAACTGACATAACTAGCATTAACTAATAAATCAGCTAGGTAGCTTTGAGTGTAGGTTTGCGACTGAAAGTTTCAGGATATTGCGTCATCTTGCAGTATATTACCTATTGGACTATATGATTAGCTCAAGCCGTTGAGCCTGGCTTATGTGATCATGACTTAAATAACAACAACAAAAAAACTTTTTATTTTTAAACAGAAGTACTGAGCAAATAAAAAATGCTAACAAAAAATCTACAGTTTATATAACGATAATAATAGTCTACCCATTTAAAAATCTGTTGAAAACAAGCAAGTTTTTGAGTTTTTAATGTAAAGAAAGTTGTGCTCTCTGTCCCACATACACAAACACACCAACAGTTATGTACCCAAACCACATGAATGCACATATGTGCAGCGTGTGTTACCGCACTTCACATCAAGAAGGTATTAAATCCTGTTTTTTGTTAATTAAACAGAAACAGAGGAGAAAAGTGCTGCCATGTGTCCTCTGCACATTTAAACACTCAATATAAAATGTGCCATTGCAATTGCAGAGCCCAGCTTCCTGTTTTTCAGAAGCTCTGTGTGTGTGTGTGTGTGTGTGTGTGTGTGTGTGTGTGTGTGTGTGTGTGTGTGTAAGCAAGGCAAAGTTAAGGCACTGCACCAAGCTCATAAGTGCTACCACACTGGTGACCGAAGGCGCCATAGAGCCGGGTTTACGCACCACCTGGCATCCGACTGACTCATTCGCATACAGACACACACACTTGTGCACCAGTGGTGGTTTTCAGGGTGGTGGTTTAATTAGTTCTAGAGCTGGAATGCTTTTAAAAGACAGCAGTGTGTGTGGTTACACTCTGGAGAACGGAGCGAAAAAGACATCTCATTCGTTCTCTTGTGAACATGCACAAATAATATGGCAGCTCTGGGACTCTTGACAAATAAGCTGCTGTTGATGGAAAGAAGCAGGCCACACTGGTTTAACCCAGGATAAAGCTGCAGGCCAGAATGGATATTAACTTTCGACTCAATCGGGAGAGGGCTTAACCCCAAACTCTGTCTGACCAAACCTGGCCTTTGACCTGCCTCCCCCTGGCCGACCTTCTGCCATCAGTTTCTCTTACAATGACCTCTGACATCTTCACACACACACCCCAAAACACTCACATACACACCGTTTCAAATGGGAACGTCAGCTGCTGATTCCCCTTGTCGATTATATTTAAGAGAATCTCAGCTGTAGCAATGTGCGAGAGCCGTGTAATTGGAACTTCTATCAATCCCTGACAATGATCAACCACATTTCCTATAAAGTGAAAACCAAATATTGTAAAACCAAATATTGTAAGGAATAAAACATGTCAGGCTGTGCTATTATGGGAAAATATTCAATGATGGGATGGGGCGATGCACCCTGATGAGAAGTGGAGTTAATGCTACCACCCTGAAGTGGGTCACTGTCCAATAACAACACACCTCAAAGTGTTTATATGCCTCTTACACCACAGCAATTTCTGAACTATTGTTCTAAAATTTACGTACAATTTACATTCAACCACTGTATGATTACATTTCATGTTGTGGCACATCTGTGAGGCACATTAGTCCCAGTTATCGCTTAATTTAGACTAGCTATAAACATTTGTTCCCTCATCAGCCTCTCTTTTTTCTCTCTCTCATTGACAGAAGTGAATTAGACAGAATGCAGACGTGCCATATGACCGAGAAACCAGAGCGCACAAACTCCTCTGTCCTGAAGACGGTGGGAAAACATACAAAGTACAAAACACTGACACTGGAGACTCCATCCATCCATCCATCCATCCATTTTCTGTACTGCTTATCTTACACAGGGTTGTGGGGAACCTGGAACGTAGGGGAGACTAGTGCGTTTTCGTTTTAAAACACATAATTGTTGCTACGGTTACGCTTGTCATCTACACTACTCCAGAGACTTTTGGAATGCAGAAGACCCTGTTTTAGTTTGAAAACTCCGGGCTTGCGTTTCAGTGTAAACAGACCAAAGCGAAGATTTTTGAAAATGAAGGCATGGCTTCACCCACATTCGCCCCCTGATTGGTTCTTCTGGATCATTGCATATCCTTCCCTGATTCGTCACGCCCCTACCATATGACCATTACGCTACCTTGATCGTATACACAACAACACGGAGACTGAACCGCAAGCTTTGCTGGCTTTGTCGTCATTCTAAGCAGCCATTGTGCAGTTACATTCTGTATTTTATAATACTGCAGCTGCCTACATGCGCAAGAGGCAACAAATTTCATTTTGAGCGGCGTAAGCCCTACTTGGATCGCCGGTTTGTTGTGCCTGCCAATGACTATCAACCAACTTCCTGTTTACACTTGTATGTGCATGCCCAGTGTGCATGAATGGTCATGTGACATGCGTATTCTGTCGTGTAGTGTGGTCGGAGATCGTTTCTGAAACACGGAAAAAAAAGCGAGTGTGGACGAGGATTGTTTTCATTTTAAAACTAAAACGCACTAGTGTAAACAGGGCCTCAGGGTACAAAGCACTAGACGGTATGCCAATCCATCACAGGGCACAATCACAATCACACGGACAATGTAGAGATGCCAATCAGCCTACAATGCATGTGTTTGGACTGGGGGAGGAAACCAGAGTACCCGGAGGAAACGCCCAAAGGATGGGGAGAACATGCAAACTCCACACACACAGGGCAGAGGGGGGAATTAAACTCCTAACCCTAGAGGTGTGAGGCAAACGTGCTAATCACTGAGCCACCGTGCCGCCCCGACACTAAACGTCATCATATCTACAATTATACACTTATGATAAAAACCACATGCTTTTTAATCCATTTATTATTAGTCTTAGATTATGTGACGTGTCCAACATACAAGTGAATGAGAGCATTAATATAAGCCTGTGATTTTAATAACAGCTTGCGCTACAGTCACAATCATGCTGTTCTGGCAAATTAATCAACACCATCTGACCGCTCAGATTCGAGAGTTTGTCAGTGCTGTGGTATTTTCAAAAGCGTCCTTTTTCCCTCCCCAATAAATGTAGCAGATGCTGCAGAATTTATAAATCACGCTGTACACCTGTGTTAGACACTCTCATATTCTAATGAATACAGAAAGCGCATGAAGAGCTCTCTGATAATCTCTCTGAATTGGGGTGGACCAAACACAATCCCTCTCCCATTGGTTGCATTTTGCTTTGCCATCTGAGAAAACAGCAGCGAGATAAGAGCAGCGGCCCTGAAGTGATGGCGCAACGCTAATTCAACGCTGATTTAACGTTGATTCAGTGCTGGAGATAGCCAGGGGCCTGCGGCGCCGCAGAGATAAGCCGACAATGAAGGCCGGACAAACGTTTATCCAACGTTAGGCATCAACCCGGAATCTTGCTGGCATCGACATTTTTTAACCAAGATAAAGAAGCAACAAAGGACAATGCGGAAAAGGGGGGGGGGTGCTTTTAAACGCATGAATGCTCCTGTGCTGTAGTGTGTGTGTGTGTGTGTGCGTGACTGTTGGTGGGGATACAAGAAGAATGAGTTAGTGTAAGTGGAAGTTAATGATGGCGATGCGATTAGAGTGAGAGAGGGAGAGGTAGAGGGAGATGGAGAGAAAGAGAGAGATTTACTGTGGGTTAGTGACAATGAGTGAAAGAGGATGAGAGGCAGATTAGAGGAGAGAATAATAGGAGATCAGAGGTGCTTGTCGAGCGTGGAGCGAAGGATAGAGTGATAGAGGAAAGAAAAGGAAATGACAGTACCCGAAGAGAAAAAAGAAAGACAACTTAGGAACTGAGATGAACCTATAGAGGTATGTAGGAATGTCATGTGGAGAGAGACAGAGAGAGAGACAGAGAGAGAGAGAAACAAGAGAGAATAAAGGAAATGAAAGACAAGAAGTGAAAAGTGTGAGGAAGGAAGGAATTAGAGTGCAAGAGAGGGACAGAGAGGGACAGAGAGAGAGAGAGAGAGAGAGAGTAGGACAGAGAGAGAGAGAGAGAGAGAGAGAGTAGGACAGAGAGAGAGAAAAAAGGACAGAGAGAGAGAGAGAGAGAGAGAGAGAGGGACACAGAGAGAGAGCAAAGAGGTTCAAGCCAAAGTCAATTGAACAACTAATGTGAATCGATTTGTAGCCGATGTGTGGCTCTTCAGGGAGTGAGTGACATTTTGCAGGAATATTTTATTTTCAGTAAGATCGAGCGGACTTCTTTCTGATCCAACACTCACCACTAGGCCTTTTACAAACCGCAAAAATGGGTGCGTTTAGGGACAAGCGTGTGTATATATATATATATATGTATAATGTCTGTGTGTGCATGTGTGTGTGTGTGTGCTTGTACATGTATAAGGGGACAATCAGAATTATTTATTGAGTCTAAGAGAAATCTGGTGACCCTCAAAGGACACCTAAAGCATGGGAAGAAAGGAGAGGCAGGGAGAGCAAAAAGGATGGAGGGGAGGAAGAGAGTGAAGAATGCTCAATTAAAAATTAAAGAGCTTTAAAGCAAGAACCACCCTATAGCCAGGGGCAGTGCTTCCAGCAGGAAGAGGGAGAGAGAGAGAGAGAGAGAGAGAGAGAGAGAGAGAGATACAACACAGGGCATATGAGGAGACCTTTAAATCTTCCCACCTGCTTTCCATATCCTTCTTTTTTTTAAAGGTGCCATTTTAGTCAATAAAACAAATTCCACACCCATAATGTAAAAAAAACAACAACACGGAAGTATATTTAATCTAAAGGCCAGAAGCCGTGTGTGTGTGTGTGTGTGTGTGCGTGTGTGCACATGTGTGACTCAGTGGTACAGAGTAAGATTTTAATGTGCAAGGATGAATGATTTAAAGACAATCAGATAATCTGTCACACTCTCTCATACACACATGCACACATTTGCATGCACACACCTGCGCACACACACACACACACACTCACACACACACACACACACACACACACACACACACACACCCACTCCCCCTCTCTCGTGGCTGACAGAGTGAGAAATTAAATTTTTCTGACGAGAAACTTGTTTTCTCACTCCTTCCTTTTCCCCTCCCCTATGTTTTTATAAAAATTTATTCACTTATTTATAGAGCATTTCAGTCAGAGAAATTAAAACAGTGCAGTCATGTGAACTACCTTACCGTGCCTCAAGCAGATTAATAATACAGATTGCAGATTACTGAAGGACAGAGATAAGCACATGCATGCACGCACACACATGCACACACACACACACACACACACACACACACACACACACACACACACACACCTACAGATTCCATGTAGCATTCTACCGGCTTCATTTTTTTTTTTTAAACCATATTTCATTATAATGTTGCCATGGTAACGTCTTCAACGTCAACAGACTTCTTATCAAACAGCACAAGTTCATTTCCCTTGTTTGTTAGCGGGACTAATAGGTATTGATGCAACACCGTAGAAAGTGCGTGTGTGTGTGTGTGTGTGTGTGTGTGTGTGTGTGTGTGTGTGTGTGTGTGTGCGTTTAGCAGGTTCCTCTCGGTAGGGGATCTGTGAGATGTGTGTGGTGTGTCAGTCATTTCTCTGTCTCAGAATTCTTTCCTTAATCACTCTCAGAAGAGGAGAAGCAGACCGTGTAAGACAGACAGGGGAAAGAGCAGGAGAAAGAGGCCTATATCAGTGAAGGTGTGAAGCCGGCAGTTATGTGAGTAGGTGAAGGGGATGTACACGAAGCCATGTTCGTATCTCACACCTGCAAGACTGACACACAGCAGACAGAAAGCTTCACCCAGCTGACATGCAGCAGAAGCTGCCCTGTAAAACAGACTGACTCTTTTGCATCTTTCATGGTAGCACATGGAGATCCTACAGAGAGGACCGCTCTGACACGATCTCCATTCAGCACGTCTACATATGTGTGTGTGTGATTATCACAGGCAAGAATTTCGATATGTTTCGCTGTACCGAGAAAAGTGTGAAATTGTGTTTGCGCAAACCTCACGTGGAGGTCTAAGGGCAGCTGTTGAACCTTTTCAATAAATGTTTCAAATACACAACGATATGACGGGAATATAAAAATAAGACTATTACGCTTTAATAATATTAGGTGGAGAACGTCCTGCTGAAGCTGTTCTTCTGGGGGTTTTTATCTAAATTGCCATCAGTAGTGCGGTAAAAAGGCATTTCTGTGACTTGTGTTTTTACATTTATGTTTTATATACTAGTCGACTACGCTGGTAATGCATAACTGCAAATTATTCCCAACACTAAAAGGACAAATCGTACAGATTAATGTTTTCATTTAGAATAACTTTGACCAGGGGGCGTTAGCTGGACTGTTAATCATCCGGGGCTGAGCCCAGATTCTTCTCCATCACCAATTTTTTTTTTTTAAATGTACTTCTAAATAGACTGTTTGCATGCATTTTTTGTTGTTGTTGTTCTTTTTTTTTTTTTTTTTTTTTTTTTTTTTGCATGTGAGGGCTAATTGCTTTAAAAAAAATGTGAAAATTAAACAAAAAGTTGGATTTATTATAAATCATGCTTCGGGTGTTATCATCATTTGCAGGACTACCAGACCGATAAATTATAAAACATTTTGGCTATCTAACACGAGACTAGGCTAGTTTGGTGTCGCTAGCCAAGGGGAAGCACAACTAAGCTCTCACTGTATGGGTTTAGCTGCTACAGTACAATGTAAAGTATGTTAGCTGTTCTTATACTCTGCTCATATCATGTTCATGTAATTTAGAACTCATATAGTCATATACTAGTCTAGTTTTCTGCTCAGCATGAATGGATGATAGTGTTTCAGTTTCTATCGCTTTACTGGTGAAAAATTGGCATATATCCATTTTTCCCCTCACACTAACTGACTGTGAGGCAGAATCGAGAACTGTCAGCCAATCAGACACGAGTATTTCCACATAATTTCCTGTAAATCCTGTCCGATTGGTCTCGCCTCCATTCACTGAAGATAAATACAACACTTCGTTCCCTGAAGATACAAAATTACAACTTCGCCAGCTTCTTTTACTGACATTCAGTTATGTAGTGACAAACCGCTCCAAGTGGAGAATTATTTCGGGCTAAAGAAAAAAAAAATCTTCTTTCTCGGGACTACAGCCTCAATGCCCAGGCCGGGTTACACCCCTGACTTCAGAATTCATGAAAGTGTTCTCCAAAAATTCATTCATCTTCAGTAACTACTTGATCCTGAGCAGGGTAACAGGGGCACCGGTTGCAAGCGATGGGCACACACACACACACACACCCCTTCAGAGATTCTAGTCCAACTATTGGCACACAAAGGAAACTGAAAAACCCAGAGGAAACCCATGTGAACACGGGAAGAACACAGAAAGCACTTTTGCACAGTCGTACTGCCCCATCAGCTGCCCTTATCAATGAGTTTTCGGTAAAAAGGTTCTGTTTTTTTTTTTTTTTCAAGGAAACATGACTAATTTATTGCTCTTGATTATAGCACATACACTACAACTGCGATGGATAGAGATAGCTAAAAGTCTCAAGTATTCCTTTAAACGTCCCTTAAAAGGGTTAAATCATCCCGCCCACAGTCTTTTTTTAACGTCTCTCCCATTAATTTATTCCTCTTCCGCTTTAGGCCCTTTCTAAAAAAACTGCAATTAAACCATTTCCCTTTTTAAATCTGCTAACCCATGCCCTCAAGACCACAAAAGCCAAGATGGAAAATGCCTACCACTTCACCTGAGTCTCACGCTCTTTCTCATCTTGCTCTTCTCTGCCAGACACGTGTCTGCAAAATGTTCTCACGCCTACACCATCCCAGCATGCACCAGGCGGTGGGAGTGGGCAGCACTGTGCAAATAACGACAGCCTTCTGTGCAGCATCAGGGGTAGCTTTTCTCTCCCCTTCTATAATCTCACAATGCCCGCCGTTCAAATTGCAAGTGTAGGCGCAGGAGGGGCGGGGCTTGGTGTTTGACGGACAGTTGCGTGGCCTGCGGTCACACTCTGGCTAGCACTGGAGTTAATGTTAACGATGGGACGTCTGTATGGCTCCTTGACGTGCTGATTGGAGGAACTCTGGTTAAGTGGTCGTGTGTGAGAGTGTGAGAGTGTGGGTGGACAGTTCCATGTCCAACAAGCTGTTTCTATTTACTCTAGACAAGCATAGCGCCCACCATCAGTGCACGCCTGTCAGCCTCCGGTCTCACCCCAACCTGCGGGTGTTCTCGGCTGGATACAGCTCCCTGCCGTGCACCCATCAGCCCCTGCAGCTCTGCCCCAAAGACTGACAGCTACTGTTTAAACTGATACTCACCGTCTCATTCCCATATTGATCAGCACCAGTGAAACCAGCAGTCAATCGGGCGGCGCACTGGAGTTTTTCCACTTGCTCCAGCAGCCACTCTATCCGTCTCTGAGGTCCTCTGAAGTCACGGCGTCTGCTTTAACCATCAATCCTCTTATTGATCACCTGTTAAAGTCGTACGGCCAAAGAGCCCCATTGACGATTTTGTCCTGTTTGATCCCCTTTAGGGAGGGCGCATGGATGAACCAGCATCACAGTGAGGGGGGGCTAATGGCCGACTGATGCATTCTTGATTTACAGGCACAGATTTATGAACCACTCACAGACCTGTCTAGACCGTGTGTAACGTAATTAGAGTGATTTATTAAACCGTAACTGTCCAGCTTATTAATCAACTAATCAAAAGGACACAGGTCATAACTAGCTAGCTTTGACGAAAGACTAATCAAAAGTGAAAGCTACTAGGCTAGCCCCCAATTAGCATGATGTGACTTGAATTATACTAACTGCTGCCTTCTTGTTTCTGCAGCCTTCACTTCTTATTAGGCCTCTTAGTGTGTAAATCATATTTCAGACAAATTATTTGTTTGCTTGAGTGTGTATAGACACAACAGACCATCATGAATAAAAATAACCAGTACAGCTGCGCAATTAACAAAAAAACACGGCAAATTCCAATATGTTCCATGTGCATGTTTGAAAAACATTAAAAAGTCATTCTTGCCTGATAGTTGCAGTATATTACGTCTAGATTTCGGACAGAGTTGACGTTTAAACAGTGTATTTCAGACCCACAGACCGTACTGTATCTCTTTCCTACTCTACCTCTCCTAAAGCTTCCTCTCACATGAGTAAAGGTGTGAAACACAATTTATCGCTTCCTCAGTTTTACTAACTAACATCTCTAGCACACTCTATGGGCTCCTGTCTTCTGGGCCGTGCTAACAGCTCAAGCAAGAGCCACAGACATCTTAATACAATAAAAAGCAAAAATAAACATAATTATTGTGATCGTTATAATTATCTGCTACCCTGCAGTCCTTTTATGAATTATTCATTTGGTAGTTAATTAAATGGATGTGCAAGGTCTGTGTGCATGTGTGTGTGTGTGTTGTGGAGGTGGGGGGTGCTGGGTGTTGAGGCGATAAAAGAGACGGTAGTAGTAAAATGAGAGAAATTAATCCTTACTCCATGGGCAAGCTGAAAACTTCACAGAAAGGGGACATGAACAAGAGCACACACGCATAATCTTCAGTATCATTCGACTACAACAACTAGTATTCAGTTTTACACACACACACACACACACACACACACACACACACACACACCCCTGAAACCCAAAACAGCACAAATCTTTGAAGACCTTGTAATTCCACGCACTTTAGCAAATGACAAATGCAGTAATGTGTATTCTTGAGCATTTATTTTTTTTTGGGATCTCAAAATAGCCAAAGTTGTTTTCTTGAGAGAACAAAAGTTGTGTTCATTAAGATCATGACTTATTTTTTTTCACCATCTCATGATGATTTTGCTGCGACTTTTTTGAAAATTTGATTGTGCATTTTTGTGGAAAACTATTTGAATTGGTGAAATTGCAATTGCACAAAATAGTTTTGCATGGTCTTTCACAGTGACGTTTGTTGGTAAATGAGACCTTTTAGCTGTACTCATGTCTATCTGTCTATCTATCTATCTATATATCCATCTATCTATCTATCTATGGAAAAGTCCCGGTCCCTGAAATTGACTAGCAGTGAAACTGAGCACTTGTTCAGGATTGCTATTGTTATGAATCGCTGGAGGGAACCATGGACTTCAATTCCCAGCAGCCACTGCACCTCTGCATCATGGTCACATGACCACCCACACCTGACTCTCATCCCAGTTAACAAGCACCTGTGTGTATTTAGTCACGGTTTGTACAGCACTCTGTGTCTGGCTTTGATTGTCATCGGTTGTCACGTTATGCTCTCCCATGTATCGGTTTATGTTCATTTTCCTTGTTCACATACACTTAGTGTCTTTTGTGTTTGGTTTGAACTATTATTAAACTTTGCATCCGCCTCCGTCTCCGCATTCGTGACAGAAAGCCAGATGGATTCAATGGATGTAGCAGATTTTTTTTCCACCCAAGAGAGAATCCTGGAGTCCCTGAGGTAGAAACCAGAGGGGAAGGAGGACTGAATCAGGGTCACAGAAGAATGGCTAGAAGGCAGGTGTAAGATCTTTCCCTACCCTCCCTCCACTACTATTGATCTTTCTCAGCCTGTCGGGTCAACAGAGAACTTCGCTCGGCCTCCCTGCTCGACTGAGGATGCCGCTCAGTCTCCCTGTTTAGCTGAGGACATTGCTCCGTCACCATCTTCAGTCAAAAGCTCCGCATTGCCTCCCTGCTTCACCTCGGATGTCACCATGCCAGGCTTCTATCCGGATGTCGCTCTGCTTTCCTACTCTGCTGAGAATGTCGCCACCTTCCTGCTCCACTGAGGACATCGCTCTGCCTCCATGCTCCACTGAAGACGTCGCTCCTTTTCTCTGCTTCATGCCATATGTCTCTCCCCCTTCCTACTCCACGGAGGACATCCCTTCCCCTCATACTTCGTGGAGAGCACCACTTCCCCCTCAGGCCTTGTGGAGGTATTCACTCCCCCCTCTGGCCTTGTGGAGAGTGTTGCTTCCCCCACTAGCTCTGCGGTTAATGTCGCTCCCCCCCTCGGGCTCCACCTTGAGCTTTGCTCCACCCACTGGCTGCGCAGTGGCAATCACTCCACGGCCAGGCCAGGAATATCGTGTCATCTCTCCACGGTACGAAAGAGACCATCCCGCATCTATCCCCCAGAAAACACATCAAATGTCCTCTTTATGGCCCTCTTTATGACATTCATGGGAACTTTGAAACAAATTTATTACACACTTCGGGAGCCGCATGATGGGATGGGGGGGGGTTCTGTCATGAATTGCCGGAAGGAACTCTGGACTTAAGTTCCCAGCAGTCATCTGCATCACTGTCACATGACCTCATGCACCTGATTCCCATTCCAGTTAACAAGCACCTGCGTGTATATAATCACAGTTTGCACCACACTCTTTGTCTGGCTTTGATTGTCTTCTGTTGTCACGTTCGGCTCTCCTGCCTCATATGTATTGCTTTGTCTTTTGTTTTGTTCTTTATTAAGCTTTAAATCTGCACGTGCATCCGGCTCTGCCTCTCCATATCGTGACAACTATAGTGTTCAGATTTCCAGATTTCAGAGTTGCCTTCTCAAGTGACGGACACTAACTGGGAAATGGTCTAGCACTGACAAACATAAGGTGAGATAGATAGCTATACTTTATTGAAAATATATATTGGAATGCCACAAAGTCACCCAAGCTCAGGACAGAACCTTAGTAGGTGTATAAATGTAACATTTACGGAAGTCCATATAAGCCAAGTGTCAAAAAAGTTGTTTTCTTGAGATAACGAAAATTGTGTTCATCAAGACCAAGCTACTTTCTGTTAAGACACTCCCAGATGTATATTATGCTTGCCCAATAATGCATTTTGACAAATGAGGAAAAATAAGCTGTGATCTTGAGAAAACATCTTTCAATATCACAAGAAAACTACAGCCATAACCTTTTAATGTTTCTTCCAAAGCCATGCCCCCAAATCAGGCCTGAGTGGCTGAATGCTAGTACAAGAGGTGGAGCTTTCTGATTATATGTCGGTAGTCCACATAATTTTTGCTTTTACCTGAAGTGCCACAGAGACCAGAGTTTCTCCTCTTAAGACCTATTGAGATTGGATTAGTTTTACATGGCAAGGTGGGATAATGTAATGATTACTCTAGTATCTCTGGGACTTTAACCCTACCGTGTTAGTCATTTTAAACGGACTCTCTGTGCACACGTCTGGGAAGATTCCGATGTATTTTACTTTGTATAAAATAACCAGTAGAAATAACCCCAGTTCATTTATATTCCGTCTGAATTTACATATTGGTAAACATTCTGCTAAATCCTATATGGTAGACAAGTATTATTTAACTTTAAAATGCAGAACAATAAAAATATATTCTAGGTTTAAAAGGACTTTAAAAGCACAGGTTCACCCTACATGCATGGTATGGTCATGTGACCTACTAAAAATAATAATAGAATCATTCAAAGTGCTTTACAAAAATGACAATTATATAAAACAGTAAAAGAATAGATGGCAGTAAAAGAATAAATGGAAGCATTAAATAAAAGAAGAGTTTAACGTGATTAATGAATAGTTAATTAAAAACTAAATTAAATGAAATAAAATATGAAAATACAGAAGGGAATTTAAAATGAAAAGAATTTCATACAAAATGAGTCTCAGCAGACTTGGAGACCCTTGCAAACAGCCTCACACCCCTGCATCCTAGATGAGCACACACCCCTGGCACGAAGCCTAATGGCCTTGCTTTCTTAAATAGGCTGCCTCCGAAGTGAGTACACTCCCCTGCTTCCTAAATGATATAGCACACCTTTTTGTATGAACAGTTTGTATTAAAACGAGGTATATGGCGTAGGAATGGAATTTTTTTTGTGTTGAACATGTTCGCATTCTCATGATTTATACAAAGATCACATATTTCATACGAATCCACCAAAATGACTACAGACGTACTCATATACTATATGACATGTAGACAGCTGACCAATCACACCCATATATGCTTGTTGAACATCCCATTCCAGATTTAGTCCCCTCTTTGCTGTTCTAATAACCTCCACTCCTCTGGGAAGGCTTTCCACTACATTTTAGAGCGTGGCGGTGGGGATTTGTGCTCATTCAGCTCCAAGAGCATTAGTGAGGTCAGGCACTCATGTTGGGTGAGGAACTTTGGTACATAGTCAGCATTTCAATTCATCCCAAAGGTGTTCAGTTCTTTAGTAGATATTTTACTGAATGCAAAAAGAAATTCGCCAAACATGACGAAAAGTCTTCCTGGCCCGACCTTTAATACATACTTAAACATCAAGTGGTTATTGTGCTTTTTTAAATTCTTTGGCCCATATATCGTGTATCGTTTTAGAAATTTTGCCGGTTTTTTTTTTCAGTTTATGTGTCAACTGTCTGGAAAAATTGTCAACTTGTCAGGCTGTAAAATACATTTCACAGCCACCAAACCATGCTGCCGTTCAGACTTCAACAGACTTGGCTTATGCCAGGCTTTTCTGGTCTATATTGCTCTTTTTGAAAATCCTATGGCACGTTATTGCCTTATGGAAAGTCATAAGGTATTTTTTATTGTCTTTAATGCCTCAGCTGAAACCCCAGTACACACATCAAGCCTGACCCTACCTAAATGAACAGCTCTGTAAATCAAACATACTGCAGTTGTGTCTAGCCACTGTTTTTACAATGTTCCCATCATGTGTGTGCGTGCGCAAGCGTGTGCGTGTGTGTGTGTGTGTGTGTCCGTGAGTGTTTATCCCTACCACTAAAATCACAGGCCAGCTTTCACTATAATAACATTACGGTCCATTCACTTCATTACGTATCTGAGGGATTGTGGATGCCTTCATTATGGTCTAATGGTATTTGGAGGTTTGTGGTAATCAGTCTCCAGGGAGCCACATCCCCCGGCCTGTTTTCCTCACATAAGCACACATACAGCCCTGTCAGCACGCTCGCTATGGTTACACACCAGCACAGAGTCAGTCCACACCTCCTTTCAAGCTGACTACTAAGGTGCCTTCAAAATGACCTTTCCTGCATGGCTGGTTTGCATCTCTCTCTCACACACACACACACACACACACAGGACAAGTGCAGGCAGATGAGCTTAATCAGCACATAATACAGAGAGTATCACACAATGCAGTGTGCTAGTTATTTATTTGCTTTCTAAAGAAGTGCTTTGTGAGCCATGGTGCTGGCTTCGAGCTACATTTTAAACCGACGTCAGTTTGCCTGAGCATGTACACACACACCCACAATGTGAAAAGACACATTGTGACACATACACACTCAAACATGTCTTTACATGAAGATTTATGTCTACCTTTGGGCTGTGCGATAATACAATAATAGCTGAAATTATAATTACTCCGTGCAATATTGAAATCGTAATTGTTCGTCACAATTATTCAGCTAATTTAGAGAAAAAATAACATTCCGCTACACTGGATCATGTTAAGTAAACAGCATCCTCAAATGTATAAACATTTGTGTTAAAGGAAGACTGAACTCAAATGTTAGCTTCTATGTTAATCTTTAATGGATTAGCTGAGACTAAAAAGGAGTAACTAAATAAATAAGCCATCACAGTATGCAAGCAAAAAAAAAAAAAAAAGTTACAGTTGTGTATAAAAGTTTGCATCCCCTATGCTTTCTGAGTGAGAAACCCTAACCCTAACCCTTACCCTAACTGTTCAACATCCATTTAACAGCATATTTCATGATTAAAACATAACATAACATATAACATGGTTTAAATACTACAGTCAGTCAGTTATCATTAAGCTCAAAGGTTTGCACCCTCATTGACTTTATTTAATGTGACTTATTAACAGCGAACACATATTTACTTTGCCTTATTTAAGTCATAAAAAGTTCAAGCAGACTGAAACTCTCAAAACAATGTGCTGTGAGCGGTGAGGTTAAGGTTCAGGGCAACCACAGAACATAAAACATCAGCCAGAGCTGGAAGATACACAAAGACACAAGCAGTGAGTGAGAGAATGATAATTGACAAAGAAAGGATTGCAAATCCAAAACAAACAGCAGGAAGCCTAAAGAAGTGTAACTAAAAGTCATGAGGAAGGACATTATAAGGACATTATTAAACACATTTCTAGACATTTGGCTTCTTTCTGGAAATGTAAGTTAAAGTTATTTCTCAATAGAACAGGACTATTTCAAGTTTTCAAGGTTTCATAATCTCATATTTGGTTTATTGTAATCTTCTGACAAGAAATACTAGATACATTGGACTATATTCAAGATACTTTCACTTGCTAGGAGGTCATTTTTTACAGTGCTGATCCCTCAGAGAAGAGTCTTGGGTAGAAATTGTTACATAGCAAACAGGGGACGTCCCCTGGACGTTGCGAATGTCCACTTAGGTCCGCATTTGGTCCGGTTTATAATGTTCGCTGGCGGATGTTTCGAGGACGTCAGAGGATATGAAATCAACTACTGAATGTGTTCATTTCAGCGAAAGTCCCCTATGCGTCCCGAATGGCCACTGGGCGTCCTGTGAATGTCCCCATGAATGTCCGTAGGACGTCAAGGGAACCCTACACATGGACGCTCGGGGGACGTTTGTAGAGGCCATTTAGAGAACATCCTGCAGACCTTTTTTTGTCAGCTGTTTAGTAGTAGGAGGGAAGTAGTGGGTACGGAAGCTTTGGCTGCATCTGAATGTCCCTTCTACCCTACTACACAGTAAGCGAAAAGCAGTAGACCAAAGGAGTAGTATGTCAGAATTCTCAGTATTCATAAAACAGTAGGCGATATATACCCAGATGTCCTGCTGCTTCTGCTGAGAGTCTGCAGCATGGAACCACTGGACACTGCACTAACCCATAATGCAACGGGACTGGTGTGGAAGAGCTGTCAGAATCAAAAATGGCAGAAGGCAGCGTGTTGGCTGTTTTTAAGTTGTCGGTCACATGACAATGCCAACATGGTGAATGTAGTCTGGATTGTATTCATGCTACACACTTACCCCGATCAATACGTACTGTATCAACGGCCGAGCCATAGGTACTGATTTTATGGAGATGCCAGTGATCCTGACCCTTTCTGCTCTCGGGACCTGCCTGATCCATCCTGATGCCCTACCTCTGGATGGAGCTCTCATCAGCTGGAGGCTACATTCTGCCACTGAGGACGACCCCAAGCATTGCAGCCTGGAGATTGCTGAGTATAGTGCTGCTTGAAGTACCATGGAAATGCTTTTGGACCTCAATTCCACGTGGACATTTTCGCTGTGGTTGCTGTGACTACGGTTGCTGTTATGGCCTTAGGACTGCAATTACCGCATACAATTTTGCACTCAGGTCTCCTTTAGTGAACAGTAGATTAGTTCAACAAAACAGACTTCATATAAAAACCACGATGAACTTTCCTTTAGTTTTACACTATCCGTTATTACCCAGATGAGGATGGGTTCCCTTCCGAGTCTGGTTCCACTCAAAGTTTCTTCCTCATATCATCTTAGGGAGTTTTTCCTTGCCACCATCTCCACCGACTTGCTCAATAGGATAAATTTGCACATTTAAAACCTGTATCCTGTGTTCATATGTTTCTGTAAAGCTGCTTTGAGACAATGTCCGTTGTTAAAAGCGTTATACAAATAAAATTTAATGGAATTGAATTGAACAAATGCAGTAAATACTGTCACAGTACATGATTTCAGACGCAGCCTTTTTCACTAGTGGAGAAAGAGAGAAGGTGGAGCTTCAGACAAGATCCTTCACCCAAACTTCAGTAACATTTAACACTTTATTTGAAGTAATTTAAGTAGCGGAGTGCTTTAGCACACTTTTTGGCCAGTTTGTTACTCCAAACTCACATTGCTTTGTGTTTTTCTTACTACAAACTCAAATGTATTTTATTTTGTTACTGCAAACTCACATTGTTTCATCATTTATCATTTCAGAATAAGGGTTTTCATACTGTTGAACCCACCTGTTAACCTTTTATTTAAATAGTGAGCTTATGATTCAGTGTACTGATCAATGACAACTCATACGTGACATTGCTCATTTACACAGTTTATACAAGCTCCAGTATCGCAGTCAATTGTTTAATTAATTGAGTCAAAAATCGTCATGATGGAAATGCACTTAATTGCCCTAACGTCTGCTTCAATAAACAGTATGTGATGAAGGGCCTGATACTGGCAATTTCACACACATTCATCACAGCAAGCAAAACTAATAAAACACGACTACACAGATACACAAATCTGTCTGGATAAACATCGAGAATGAAAGGGGAGGGCAAAACCACACACACACACACACACATCCCAGTCCAGCTGGTGCTCCTATATTTATTTGTCTTAGCATCTTTATGAGGACCTACTACTGACATTATTATTAATAATAAATTTAAACTCTAACCTTAACCTCTGTAGCCAAAAGGAACTTTAGACTTTAGTTCTTTAAATAAAAGTTGCTTAAAAAAAACTAAAACAAAGAAATAAACAAAAAATGTTTTCCTCATGGGGACCAGCTGAATGTCCCCACAAAACTGTCAAATTCCTATCCTTATGGGGACATTTGATCCCCAACAAAATATAAAAACAATTCCACACATGCTCTCATAAACACACACAGACAGACACAGACAGACACACACACACACACACACACACAGAGTGCCAAAGTGTAGGTTCAGAAGCCCCAGGGTGCTTGGGTAAGTCTGAGGGGCTCAAGACAACTAATGCTCTTGGCACTAATACCTCATTACTAAACTCATTCTGCACAACACACACACACACACACACACACACACACACACACACACACGCACGCACACACACGTCCAGGTCCAGCTGGGGCTCCTGTATTGTCAGACTGTCAGACTTTAAGATGCCCAGGTGGCACAGGAAGCCCTGGAAGCATGCCTAGATGGAGACACACCCCACACCCACACAGCCGTTCTCTCTCTCTCTCTCTCTCTCTCTCTCTCTCTCTCTCTCTCCCTCTCATTCTTTCTTCCACACAAAGGAGAGCAGAGCGCTACCTTGGCGCAATTAGTGCGACGCTCATTGCTGGGGGCACACGAGGAAATGAGCTGAGGAGCTGACTGGGGTGTGAGAGCGGGGGCGGGGTGTGAGGGGGGTGTCAGAGTGGCGCGGGGGTTCTGCTTCAAGGAGGAAATATAATGTGCTATACAACTATGTAAAGCAGAAGGTAATCACTCGGCGCCTCTATAATACCCTGCTCTCCCCCCACACACACTTTTCTTTTGCGCTCATTCTCGGCTTAACTTGGCTGTTGTTGTGCTGTCACGCCTAAATGAGGATACAGGCGCTCGTAACGACAAAGGAAACACTTTATATATGAAACTAGACAACGTTTAAAACCTCCTAATTGGCTGATGCTGTGCGGTTGCTTTGAAATCGCAGACAACAATGAAGAATTCAATTAAAATGTTTTTATTAAAAGGATCACTGGGCTATTTATTACTAATGAAGCTGTTCACAATCACACAAATTAGCACAAATGAGTGTTTGTAGCAAAAGTGATATAATAAAGAGCATGTGTTTAGGGAAAGCTCATTTGTGAGCTGGGCCTCCTTAAGCGGAGGAGCGATTCAGATCCGTCTGACTCAACAGCGCCTGCATTAGCCGTTAGCAATTAGCCATTAGTCCCACAGGAGGCAGCGGCCAGGAAAGCTGTGGGGACGCTACTTTGGAACGAGCGTTAAATTGCTGTTTCTGAATGTTCAACTAATGTGCTCCATCCCCATATGCGCTTGTGGGTTTTAGTTTTATGAGCAGGCCTAAGGTCATGCTCAGGCGCAATGGAAAGAACAAAATGATTTTTTTTTTATGGAAAATGGGAAGCTTCTGCTAATGCAGTGCTGTGATACTCAATATGCATAGCCTACTGTCTTCAAATCTGAGTTTAGTAGATTTGTGCCTAATCCAGAGTTTTTAAAACGTCTCCAATGATGTTCGGTAATAATTCACGTCTAGATCATATGAATAGTTCATGGAAAATATATATGTAAACAGATGAGAGAAAACGGTGATTAATTTCAGTTCAAAGCGGCTAGTGCTGAAAGTCGGTGCCGTATAAAAATCCCCAGCTTTCAACACTAACCATTTTTCAACTGAAGTTAATCATCATTTGTTTACATTAATATCTTCCATGAGCCATTTCTCTGATCTAGACAGCTAGTTTGATCTGACATGATGTAACAGATGGCTAGTTTAACTAAGTGTTTTTGAAGGAACATGGGAGTACACTTACTTCTTTCAAATAACTTTCAATAAAATTCACTGAAACTATTGTATCAACCATGTAGTTCTGATAAACATTTGATTTCATTATAAAGATACAGAGTATATACTGTACGTTTTAAGCCATTAAGTTCTGCAGCTGCTTTTTGTCTGTTAACTGAAAAGAAATATAGACTGAGTTCACTGGCTGCTAATAAGATCAAACTGTATGCTGGGAAGTTTCTTTTAATCGGTTTAGATTTTTTTTTTTTTGGAACGCTTACTATAACATTACATGAATAATCGTGCACTAATACCTGAATTAATACTTACCTGAATATGAACTAATGATGAGTTAATGCATGTACTAATCACGAACTAATCTTAACTACGACGTGAGTGTTATGAGTTCATGCCTGAATAATGACCACCTTAAGTACATGTTATTTAGTTAATGTATTAGTTAGGGGTAAACTAAATCAAACACGATCTATAAGAAAGAATATGAATGAAACTTGCAGAATTTCAAATTCTTTATATAATTTGCAATATGCAAATACGAGCATTATTGGATGGCGCTTAGATGAAATTATTGGTGTTTATTATTAATGCGTCTTTCTACGTTTGATAAGGAGGATGAATGTCTGTTATGAAAGTAATCCAGCGCCAGCCAATGATGTTAATAATGAGTATTTATTGATCACGTACAGCACAGTGAATTCTTTTCTTCACATACCCCAGCATGTTAGGAAGTTAGGAAGTCAGAGCGCAGGGTCAGCCATGATACAGCGCCCCCTGGAGCAGAGAAGGTTAAGGGCCTTGCTCAAGGGCCCAACAGTGGCAGCCTGGCAGTGTTGGGCCTTGCTCAAGGGCCCAACAGTGGCAGCCTGGCAGTGTTGGGGCTTGAACCCCCGCCCTTCTGATCAGTAACCCAGAGCCTTAACCACCAAGCCACCACTTCCCCCCATGTGTGTATGCAGCTGCATATTCAGCACGTTTCATTTATATTCTTTCTTGTAGAGCATGTTTGATTTAGTTTACCCCTACGTGTTATGAATACATTAATTAACCAGCATGTACTAACATGTACTTAAGGTAGTCGTTATTCACTCTTGAACTCATAACACTCACGTCGTAGTTGAAGTTAGATCCTCATTAGTTTTGTGATTAGTACATGCCGTAACTCATCATTAGTTCATATTTAAGTAAGTATTAATTCAGGTATTAGTGCATGATTATTCACGTATTACTATTGTAAAGTAAGTTGTTAAGCTGTTTTCATATGTGTAATAGCAGTGATCATAGACTCAGCTCCAATATAGTTTAAAGAACATTTTGCCATAGGGTAGCTTTAGCTAACTGTATTAAACGAAACTGTTTCATGAACCTAAGAATGTTCCATCAGTCACGTTCATTTTTTCCCCCTGATTAAATTCACTACGGATGACATTCAGAATGTTACAGACTACATCTAATGAAGTGAAAAGTGAAATGTGCACATGTTAGAACACATTGAATAAATTCCCATTTGTAGACTGTCCCAATTGTCTTCATCAGATGAGTTCATTACAACATTTTGGAGATACCACTCTACAGTGAATGTCAACATTTTATCCAAGATTTATGCCAGATTAGTTCAGTGTACATTGTGTTTACTGTTTCTGCACAGGCGAATGCAAGCTATTTTTTGTTACACAGGCAGAAAGAGAACAGCAACCTCTTCTCTACATCTGCCAAACTTTCCTATATATCATCTAAAGTCTTTCCTACATCCTCCAGAGTCTTTTCAAACTTTTGGCTACATCTCGCAGACCGCACAGTGAGCCTGAGAGAATGACACGATGCCGGCGGCTGCGTTCAAGCCCCACCGTATTAAATACGTCAAAACCGACTATGTCTACGCCAAAGGTTATCATAGGTGCCGTTGTTTACTAACACTATTTAGTTCATTAGTTTGCAACGATGGATGTCGATGGTGTGTAATTTAACAGCGAGTCAAAGAAGACCATTGCAAAAATATTTACTTCTTGAACGTGGCCCAGTTTAAATAGTGAAAGGAAAAAGGGCTGTTCAGCTGTTACCACAACTCGAACCAGGGTTATAACGGGGTTATAAGGGGGTGTGGCGTGTGTCGTATTTCGGGTGGAGCGCAATTGGTCGGTAATAAGGAGCTGACATTTGGCAGAGTACTGCATACAGAGTGTCGTGACACCCCCTTGCTCTCTCATTGCGTTTCCCTATGGCAGATGGGTACTGGGCATGACGGCAAGGTCAGGAGGTCATATCCACATGGGGTATGACAGTGCGTGTGTGTGTCAGCGAGTTGGGAGAGTCGTTAATATTGTCCCTGATATAAATGACGATGAGAGCTGGGTGTGTGTCAGGTTGCATGGCATGTATGTGTGAGTGAGTGTGTGTGTGTGTGTGTGTGTGTAGACTAAACCATCAACAGTTTTAATTGTTGGGTTCCTGAGCTGTGCTGGAGGTGCTGAAAAACACAAAACTTTATTATGAAGTAAAAATGCAGCAAGACAGACAGACGGGCAAGCAGCTAGGAGGTACTGACTTGGGTTACTTTCTCTCTCTCTCTCTCTCTCGCTCTCGCTCTGCTGAGGTAAGCTCCAACATAAATGAACTGAGAACCCAAAGGGAGTTTCCCTAGTGGATTCTCTATGGCGACAGAAAAGCAGTATGAATGTGTGTGTGTGTGTGTGTGTGTGTGTGTGTGTGTGAGAGAGAGAGAGAGAGAGACAGAGAAAGAGACAATATATAAAACTCTATATTTTCTACTGCATAAAATACCTACATAATATAATATATTTATTATAAACAATGTCAAAACATTTTGGTCCATTCGAGCGTTATTCCAACCATGTGTGCATGCCTGCGAGGGTTTGTCTTATATAAAGTGTGTTAAAATACTCAGCTCCTCTTTATAAGTCTTTGTCTGTCAGTGCGTGGGATTGCAGCCAGTCTCGTCTAATTGATTATGTGGCTAAGAGGGTAAGGCTCAAAGTCCAGTCGAGGGCCAAGGCTCCGTTACGCACTCTCCCAGAAGGCACTGCTGAAAGGATGGACAGATTAGGAGTGGATGGAGGTGTGCGGGGAGTGGGGGAATAAAAGCGAGGGAGGAGGCGAAGTAGGGAGAGCGATCGTTTGCTCTTGGACACGCATCATTTTTTCTCTAAAGAAGTCTGGCAGCTGTTCTGTGAGCAGGCAGAACAGAAGGAGGAGGCGGGAGGAGGAGAGGGAGGAGGAAGTGAAGTGAAGGAGCGGAGGGGATGTTAAGGACAAGTAAGAAAAAATGAGATTAGTTTGGGGTGAGTTTGTAATTATGTTAAGAAAAAAAAAAGACTCCCTCCAGCATTGTTGTGTGTGTGTGTGTGTGTGTGTGTGTGTGTGTGTGTGTGAGAGAGAGAGAGAGAGAGAGAGAGAGAGAGAGAGAGAGAGAGAGAATGATTAGGGCTGGTGATGCATTATACAAACACTTCTTATTTCATTATGGGGAAAAACACTATTAACATCACACAAATGTGATCATTTAACACACACACACACAGCTGTTTTTCTGTTCCGAGAAAAATAGAAAAATGAAGTATATATACAAAGAAAGTTTCACAGGAGGACGTTGAAGCAATACAGCTCACAGTTGGAGCTAAGCAGTTCTTTTAGAGCATGGGATTTCAAACTGATACACGATGTAATTTATCACCTTATTAGCAGTTATTTATCCAGACTGAGAGGACAAAACAGCATGCAGGGGATCAGATATATTCTGTGTCGTTTACGCTCTGCTTTCTGGTGAGAAAGAGAAATAAAAATAACCTTAGACACCACATTGAGCCATGCAAAAACATTTCCCAGTATCATCCTGCACTTAGGAGAGAAGATAATACATTGTCACAGGAGTGAGAATCTCAAGGGTGCGTCCTTTGTAGCTTTAGTTAGAGGAAAATTATTGTAGAAGAACACTATTACAGCCCCCTATTATGCTATATAAACGTGCCTAATTTTGTTTTAGAGTTCTCATACAATATGTTTACATGCATCCAAGATCAAAATACACTTTAATGTTCTCATAATTTACATTGCAGCATCACTGCTTTTTTCTCAGGGTCACAAACAACTTGCTCAATGATCCATTCGCTTTAAACTCCTCCTTTCAGAGAGCGTACTCTGCTCTGATTGGTCAGATGTCCCAGTCTGTTGGGATTGGTCTACCGCTTACGGCGCATGTCGGGAAGGAAACGGCAGACGTTATCTGAATATCTGAATTTCAGCTCAGTAATAATGTCGTCGGTTTTACCTTATTGATTTGAGCCCAAGTCCGATAGGGATGCATCGGAAGATCAACCCGAACCATCATCGCAAGCACGACGGGAACAGGACATCTCAGTGGTATGTTTATATGTAGTTTGGCAGTAAGCAGAGGCTAACAGGCTAACAGCTGTGCACTGGCTGTACACGTATACAACACAAACCTACGCATTTGAAACACTAGGTATAAAATATATACATAAATATTTAATCAAACTTACAGGTTGTGATCCAGACGTGCAAGATGGTCCAAATAAAGTGGGTATGGCCCCGTCTTTAACGAATAATCATTTCACAAATCCCGTGACCACAACTTCAGTGTTTGAGGGCGGGTAAAAGTAAATGTTGTTCGCGAACAGCCAATGAAGACCAGAGGCGGGGCTTTTTGCTACAAACCTACGTAGGTTAGTACAGGAAGTAAGTCTGGAATTACTAACGACTCGTTTCAGCTGTTCAGAATCGGCTCCTTCTTCTGGGAGTCAATAGCTCCATTTGTCGTGCACTTTTATTTTTGAAACTTTGCAGATGTTTTTACATTCACAAGCAGCTCTAGAACACACTACATGAAAGGTAATATTTGAAAAAGCATAATAGGGGCGCTTTACAGGACATAATTGGATCTACACCCATTCAATCCCACCACTTTCAACTGTGACCAATGTTTTTTTGTTTTTTTTTTAATTGTCAGAGCTATTTACATTAAACATGAACCTGAGAAAGATTATTTCCACACTGGAGCTCAATAAAAGAAATTTATAATGTATACCTACCACACTGAATACATATTGAATAAGCTTGCACTGCCACATTTATAGAATTCTCACAGGAGAGGTAAACACACGGGAAATTAAAACTTTTTTTTTCTTTTTAACAAATGTCTTCCAAAATGTACTTAGTTTATATTATATATGCTGTTTTTTTTCCAGATATACTTTAAGAATACCTTTGACAAAAGAAGAACATATTAAAATCCTTTATTAAAATATTACATTAAAAATTAATTAAATAAATAAATTAATTAAAACATATTAAAATCCTGTTAAACTCATCCTGGATGAGTTTAACAGAGTTTAACAGACTGGAAGTATTGCAGACCAACAGAGAAGTGGACGTCCACCAACATCCACAACATCTACATGGCTGTGTATAGAGACTTTTGGGACACGCTGTATTGCTACTTTAAATGCCTTTATGTGTAATTGATATTTTATTAGTATTGAAAAATGCAATTTAATGCATGGTTTAAACATTCAGAGCAAATTGGCCAAATTCTGAGTCTGTAGTTTCCCATGAATCACAACTGCGTTCAAAAATAAACCACACATTTACGTTTTAAACTTTGAAGCTGTACCAGACCACTGCTGTTTGTAGGCACAATGAAGAAAAATGAAAGATACAGATTGAAACAGTCAGGTCCAAGTGAGGATCTGATGCTACTTTTGACTCTGTACTTTCCCAGCAGTCCTGACTGTGACCAAGAACTAAACTTATATGTTCTCAAACCTTTCCAAAACCATTTTTGAAACGATATAAGATTTGTAGCATAGCTGTGTCCGGAGGGTTACGTTCCTGTACTCATATCGCTGAATACCTTAACAGAAACCTTTTTTTTTTTTAGGCTCATATATAAAGTCTGCATTTGGAAATAATGTAATGGAAAGTTTCTAAATACTGAGATGTACTGGTATCCCATCCAGGGCGTATTTGCAATTTTGCCAATTTACATAGTTTTGCACAAGAAAAGCACAAAAAAAAAAAACCCAGCAAATTACATTGCAACTTTTGAAGAAGAAAAAAAAGCCGCTGCAAAATCAAGCATTTTTGGCCACAACAGTCACAAAATATAACGAAATCCACACGGAATGTTTAATAGATCATGGAAACTTTGCTACAGTTCTTCTGGAGACCTGTTTGTTATTTGAGTTTGAGCACACACTGGGTTATATGACTACAAATTAAACAAGGTTTTATATGACAAGTGGCATAATACTTCATATGTTAGTTTAACAACCTACAAAAAAATATGGTTTGTCCCCAAAAAGAAAGGTACATATGATAGTTTTGACTTTGTGGTTTTGAGTATCTTTTTCATTTTTTAAACAAAACACTTTATTGTTATTTTTAAAATAAAGAGTCAGAAGTTACTGATTACTGAGATTATGTGTTAGTATTAGATACAGGCGTATGTAGAGCATTCATTAATAATAAAATCTGCATTAATCATTATGTCAATAAAAGATGTGTGTGTGTGTGTGTGTGTGTGTGTGTGTGTGTGAGAGAGAGAGAGAGAGAGAGAGAGAGAGAGTTTACTGGCCGTTCTATATCATGTTGAGGGAGTAGTGTATGACTCAGTGGGCTGTAGTGCATTATGGTAAAGCTCAGTGGGTACGTCGGGCTTAGTTCAGCTCCTGCTTCATAAAACAATCTACTACTAATATTACTACACACACACACACACACACACACACACACACACACACTTTCTACGTCCCCTGGCAGTGAAAAATGGTATATTTATGAACGTGGCTAGACAAAACAAATATCCCATATCTCTTCCTCAGTCCTCTTCCTTCTTCTTTTTCTCTCGACTTTAGCATGCTAGCACGGCCCACTGGCTTTCTGAACACACACTACTCTCTGTCGCCTTTGTCGAGCTGACAGGCTTTGTTGTGTAGAAAAAGAGAGACCCCCTCTTGCCTCACACACAAGCATGCACACCCACACACACATGCTGCATACACACATTCCACAGGCGCAGAGGTCAAAGGGTGCAGCTGCCTCAATAAAGAATCAGTGTGTGTGTGTGTGTGTGTGTGTGTGTGTGTGTGTGTGTATGGTGTGTGAGTGTGTGTGAGGGGGGCGGATGGGTGATTCATTTACTTTTTCTCTTTTTCTTTCGGAGCTGAAAGCGAGAGTGAGAGTGAGAGAAGAAGGGACAGAAGGGGAGCCATTTTGGTCCTGAAGAGTTCTTGGAGCTTTCGGAATTTGGGGGGGGGGGGGATTTTCAGGGCTTTGTGAGTTCCCTTATTATCTCTGATGAGTGTCAGTGGGTGTGTCCCTGTATGTGTGTGTGTGTGTGTGTGTGTGTGTGTGTGTGTGTATATATATGTGTGTGTGCACGCACACATGGGATCTGCTGCACAATGCTATTTTTTTCCCCTTGTCACATTTCACAAATCCTCTACAGAACAAGAGTTCCTGCAGGGAATGTAGGGTAAAAAACCCAGGCAGGGTGATGTATTGATTTCTTCGGGGAGTGTGTGGTGTGCGCAGCATACCATCTCGAAGTTCTGATGCAACGCTAAACCTGACTCCAGGTCAGTAAATGTTTGCACAGCGTTCACGCTGAGAGTGCTTGTGCTGATCTGAGGTCAGTGCGGATCAGAACGAAAGCGTCCGACGGGGAAGCGCTGGGTTTGAGCTAGCACGGCCGAGGAGCTGCACGCTGAGTAAAACTCTGCACAATCCACACTGCAACCCAAAGTAAACATAATGCTGCTGTAGCATGCTGCCTTTCTTGGGTGGGCTGTGGTTTGCTAGATGGTATCCCTGATACTGTGGTAAAGAAATGAAAAAGATGTGTGTTTCCTGCCACTCACTTAACATTCCTCATGTAGAAAGAAGTTATATTTAAAGCCTCAGCCCAGAGCTGCTGAAGCGACATCGCAGCCCACTGAGGCCCACTGACTGAGAGGATTATAAACATAGCTCATTTGCTGAAACAGTTGCTAAAGTAATCCAATCTGACCCTTTCCCAACTGGGAGATTGGTGCTTTTCACTGCAAATTATTTTTTGGGTTCATATGCGTGTTGTGTATGTGTGTGTGTGTGTGTGTGTGTGTGTGTGTGTGTGTGTGTGTGTTTTCTTAATGGGACAGACGTGATCCGACTTTAAGCCTGTGTATAGTAATCAAATATACTTATGTGTATCATATACACACTGTAAAACCGGATAAGTTCATTCAACTCAACAACTTTGAGGAAACTAATTACCTCAAAATTTTTAAGTTGATAATTTCAATTTCTTTAAGCCAAATACACTTAAATATAACAAAAGTTTATTTTAAATTACAAAAGTTTCAGTTCAATTTTTTATTTATCAATGTAAAAATTTTGAAGAAATTAGTCCTCATTAATCCTCATATTTTTTTAGTTAAATGAACTATCCGGTTTTAAAGTGCATTATATTTATTTTTTTTTTTTTTTTTTTTAAAAAGCGCCACAAAATAGATGCAAAAAAATAAACTCAATAAAAAAATTGAGAACAAATGTTCTGAGAAATGCAGTGGATATAAAACATCTACACACTTTTGTTGGAACTGCAGCTTTTTGTGGTGTAAAATATGAAAGCAAGATAAATCATGCCAGAACTTGTTCCACCTGTAAGGTGATAATGTAGAGCAACCAACAACATTCAAGCGAAAAACAAATACAAACATTTTAGGGGGGAAAGACATTAAAAAAAAAAAAAACATCCAAGAAGCTGATTGCGTAAATGTGCACATCTTTGTATAATGGGCATGTGCTCAGAATGAACCAATCACGCTCCAACTCATGTTCAAAAGTAATTATCATACACCTGTTATCACTGAAGTGATTCTGATGCACTCCTAATAAAGATCAGCTGTTTCTGTAGGATTTTCTTGACATCATCTTGGTTTCATCCGAATGCTGAAGCCATGGTCCATTAAAGAGCTTACAAAGCATGTACGGAATCTCATTGTCAAAAAGTACTGATAAGGAGAGGGGTAGAAAACAAGAAACAGTCAGTACAGGACTTCGCAGAGTTTTTGTGTGATTGTCTCAACCAAAAATGCTTGATTTTGTGGTGACTTTTTAAAAAGTTTGCGATGCAATTGCTTTAGCGTTGCTACTTGATTCGTCGGAAGTGCAATTGCATGAAATTGTTTTGCACGGTCTTTCACAGCAACGTTTGTTGGTCAATGAAACCTTTTAGCTGTGCTCGTTTTCGACAAAGGTGAATCGAAGAAGGCTTTGGTTGGATCTGTGTTGTGATGGTGTCACATGACCCGTGTTGGCTCAAATCTGTGGAAAAATGGCAAGCTTCTCGGAATATTGTAGAGTTTGCTAGATTTTGTGTTCATTTCTGCGATCGCAAAATCATGAAATCCTGAAGGGATTAGATCACCGTGAAGACCATCAGTACCAAGTGGTGAAAGCGGGGGAACACTGCGACATTACCGAGAACAAGATGTCCTTCGAAAATTGACCAAAGGACAAGAAGAAATTTGATCAGGGAGGCTGCTAAGAGACCTTCAGCAACTTTAAAGCAGCTGCAGGAATATCTGGTGAATATTGGTAACTCCCTACATGTGACATACATATAATCACCCCCAAACCATGTGGCGGAATGTGTTATGGTCTGATGAGACCAAGGTAGAAATTTTTGGGCATAATTCTAAAAGATATGTTTGATGGACAGTTTATTACCCAAACTAACACCATAGGCAGCTGCTTCTCTTCAGCTGAGACTGGGGCTCTAGTCAAAATAGAGGGAAAGCCTCAAATACCAATCTATTTTAGCCAGAGGTGGGTAGTAATGCACTACATTTACTTAAGTAACTTTTTTAAAAAAAAAAACAAGAAAAAAAAGTACTTTCAAGAATAGGTTTAGGCCATACTTATACTCTTACTCAAGTTAAATTTATTCATAGAAATGTACATTTTACTCCACTACATGTTACATGGCTCGATCCCCCTGAAGGACGTCAAAACCAGACGTCGGGGGCAGGCATTGAAATTTTCACATACTACTCAGTTTTAATAGTGAAAAATTGTTCGCATCGCTCAGTCTATCTGAAAAGAAAATGTTGATATAAATTCACCCCCCCCCCCCCCACAAAAAAAATAGGTCATACTATTGTCAATGCATGAACACGTGCAGTAGGCTAAACGGGGAAATACCCCGCAGTCGTGCACTCACTCGGCCGAACGCAATGGAGATAGCGTGGGTGTTCGAAAGACTCTTTTCCTTGGAAAATAAATGTAATAATCCAAATTATAGTCGTATCTCAAGCATAAATTTCCTGCACAGTTTATCCAAATGAAATGCTTATGGTGAAATGATTACAATGAAGTTTAGCTATTGTCTCATGCATGGAAGTTACATCATTTACTGTAGTAACAGTAAGCTATGTGTGCCACACGTTCTGTCATGATCATCCACTCAGTGGCGAAAAGGTTAGGAATCACTTCATTATAACTTTGAGATGGTGTTTCATACAAAAACTCACGGCTCACAAACGTCTATTTTATCTGCGTATAGTTTAGGTTAGTAATACAGTGAACATGAATGCAGTGACCTTTTCACATTTAAATAACAGGCTTTTTTGCACTCAGATTTCATTTAACACTGGTGATATCATGAGTAAGAGAAAGGGAACAGACATAAGGTAGTTTTTTACCTGCAAGAAAAGACAAGTAGGTTGAGGAATAGTTCAGAAAGTACATGCTACTTTTTAAGGCATTCATGGAACTGTTCATCACATAAAGCTGAACAGCATTGTATGGATTATAGTATTTACAGTGTTGTGTTTTAAGGATACAGGACCGTGGTTCACTGAAGCACACATCTGCATTACACGTACTAGTTAATCTGAGCAAACTGAGAAAAGCTGATGTAGTCAATGTATAATTCGCATACTGACCACAAGCGAACCGCTCCAGAGTTTGTTTGCAATCAGGCCGAGACCACCTCGGTCAGGTGGTCTTGGCCCGATTGTTTGGGTGCGGATCCGAGCACAATTGCTGTGTTCATACATGTCTAAACAAACCAAACCAAGGGGAAAAACGCACCAGGTTCCGAAACAAATGCTCCAGACGAGCCAGATGTGACAACGCCCTGAGATTCAGGATTTTCCCTTCTTTTGAATCTTTTCTGAAGTAACTAGTAACTTGCTATTTGAGCAGTTTTCTCGTTAGATATTTTATTAATCTTACTCAAGTCAGGTTACTGATCAGAAGTTCAGGAGTTCAAGCCCCTCCATTGCCAAGCTACCACTGTTGGGCCCTTGAGCGAGCGCCTTAACCTGCAATTGCTCAGTTGTATAAGTGAGCTAAATGTAAGTTGCTCTAGATAAGGATGTCTTCCAAATGCCATAAGATGTAACTTAACATTATTACTTTGACTGTTTTCTTGAGTAACCATTTTTATAAGTAGTTTTACTTATACGTAAGCCAGTGATGTGCGGTGAGGTTCGTGGTTGGGGAGGCACTAACTCTTTCAAAGTCAGATTTACAAATATATGAATTCAACAGAGTAGCATAAATTCACCATTCAACTGGCTGCTTGCACATTGACTACTGGTTATGTTTCATATCCCATATCAGCATTCTTTACACACACATAGGTAAGGTACATATTTGGCCAGAGAAGAACCTTAAATTTATAGCGGTTCAGAGAGAGCGCATTTGCTCTGCACCCTCCGTGTGTTCTTAATTTGCCATCACAATTCCACAAGTCATACTCATTCAATACAAATGAAAGTATATACAGTCCACAACAAAAAGACAAATGTAGTTTTATTCTTTAAAATAACTTACTTTTTTCTTATCTTGTTTTATATAATTTTTTTTAGTTATTATTAGTTAGTAGTTATTATTAAAAAAAAAAAAAAAAAGGGCTGGTCTTTTATTTTTGTCGTGGACTGTATAGTAGTGTATGCATGGTCTAACCTTTACTCGTCTGTCTTACTCACATCATCAAATCCCAAAAATGCCACATAACGCAAAATGACAGAGATCTGGGCTTTATTTGTGACAGCTGTTGTCTCGTCTACTTCTACAGCAACAAACAGGACTGCATTAATCTCCTTTTTTTTATACATAATTTCTAATCACATCACTTATTGCCTCAATTAAATCGTTCTGAATTCTGTTTGATAAGCCAGAAAACACAGTGGATGTCTCCAAATGTTCTTGCTAACCTATCATCTTTCTCAGCAAAAGCATGTAATAGTTCTACATAGCTGCCACGATTAGAAGAGGTCATACTCTCCTCGTTAGCACGAAATGCTAATTGCTGTTTGGCTAGGAAGCAAGTTGCTTTAATGAGGCCTTTTAAAATCTGTCGGTTTTCCTTTACCTTAGCATTGTGGATGATAATATTTAGTCTCCGCTGTTCGTTCAAAGCCAAATCTATCCTTGCGCGTCCAACAATTTTTAAATCAATTTGGCTTTGAAGGTGAGTAGTTGAACTTTCATGTCTGCTGAGGCTTCTTGGTATATTTTTCAAGTCACAAAATCCCGTTGTAGTAGTCCAGACATTGTCACTCGTTGTCACTTACATATATATATATATATATATATATATATATATATATATATATATATATATAATCTTCCATTTTTGCAGTCAGGACAAAAAATAAACAGACTGATGCGGTGCACTTGACTTTCTCTACTTGACTTTTTTGCTAGCATATTACCCACAATGCCATTTGTCTGTAATACCTGAAGAAGAACAATAGCAGAACAAGCCGTATGCTCACACATGCCCCCTTCAGTGAGGCAGAGGTACTGGCTGCCTCCCCTCCTGCTTTTTCACGGCAGCGTTATGTCAGATCTGCAAGACTATGTTACACACATACGTGAAATGCATGACCTAGACTATGGAATGTGAGGACATATAATAAAAGTGTGTACAAACATTACATTGGTGACATACAGAGAGATCAATTGTACGTGCTCAAGTTGAGCAAAAAAAAAATGAGCAGCTCAATCCAGTTTGTGAGGGATTGCGCAATCCGAGAGGAGGCTCAGCTCGTCGCTGCCTCCCTTCGCGTCTTTCCCTGTATGAACAGGAAAATACACAAATTCAGCGATATTGACTATAAAAATCATTGGAATGATTGGAATCATAAAATAATTACATTTCTATCACAGATCAGTGGACAAATATATATATATATATATATATATATATATATATATATATATATATATATATATATATGTATATATGTTTTTTTTTAATCATTATTTGTTTTTTACATTTCATGATGACTGCATGTTCTCCCCATGCTGCGGGGGTTTCCTCCGAGTACTCTGGTTTCCTCCCCCAGTCCAAAGACATGCATGGCGGCATGTCCAAAATGTCCATAGTGTATGAATGGGTGTGTGAGTGTGTATGTGAGTGTGCCCTGCGATGGATTGGCACCCTGTCCAGGGTGTACCCCGCCTTGTGCCCGATGCTTCCTGGGATAGGCTCCAGGTTCCCCGTGACCCTGAAAAGGATAAGCGGTATAGAAGATGGATGGATGGATGGATGGATTTCATGATGACACTGCCTCCTCTGCCTTTCCTGACCGCACGTCACTGATGTAAGCTTTCTGGCTACTCTACCCACCTCTGATTTGAGCTCAAAACCTGCAGGCAGCTGATGATGAAGTAAGATTTTACCTTCAGCACGATAACAACCCAAAACACAATTCCAAGTCAACAAAGAATCTAAATCCTCCTGAAAACCTGTGGAATGACTCGAAGAGGGCCGTGCACAAGAGATCCCCTCGCAATTTGGTAGACATGGAGCATTTGCACGGAAGAGGTAGAATACAATTGCCAAATTGATATGTGCAAGTTGGCAGTGTTTACTACTGTTTAAATGAATATCATACTTTTAATTAGTTTGTAGTAAGCAATGTGAGAAAAATCTCCTTTTATGACATGTAGGTCAAAAATCTGCAAAGATTCATGAAAATGAAAAGATGCAAATATGCATTTGCATAGAATGAAAGTTGCTCATTATAAACTACAAAGAGTAAGTACTAGGCTAACCCCAACCTTAACCTTTAGAACTTTGCATACAAATAGAGTTGTGCAAATTCTCAATTTGCAAGTGTGTACATAAGTTTGGTTTGTGATCTCGTTGTCCAAAGGGACTGTGCATACGAGTGACTGTTTAATGCATTTGAAAATACAAACATTACAAAAAGGATCAATTCCTTGTTACTGTGTGTTTTATGCAATATTTCCAGTTGCATTAAATATAAAAGTTTCTGTTCACTTCTGTTTGTTTTCCTTCAAAGGCAAATTGGTTACGATTACTTTGATACATTTCCCCAGGTCTCTTTGTTACTTTGCAACAATATTAAACCAGCAGGAATCAACAAATCGGCATGCGCATTGATTGAGCGAATCATTCGGCTGAGTCAAGCACGAGCTGCGTAGTGAGCCCCAGATCATTTCGGCGCTTTATATCTGAGAAAGGGGTAGCATTTCCACCTCACGGCTCCAGGGTCCCTGGTTTGCTCCTGAACTCGGGTTACTTTCCATAGAGTTTCGCATGTTCTCTGTGTCTGCTTGGGTTTCCTCAGGGTCCTCTGTTTGTCCACCCACTTCCCAAAAAAAAGAAGGTATGTTGCACCAAGGTGTAAATGATCCTGTGAATGTTTGTGTATGGTGGCCTGAGATGGACTGGCTTCCCATCCAAGGTGTATTCCCACCTCATTCCAGGTGTTCCCAGGATAGACTCTGCCACCCTGACCAGGTCCCAGAGTAAAGTGTTTACTGAAGATAAATGAATATCTGGCAACTTTTAGCAACTTTCATCTGTAAGAACTATTCAACAGCAAGAAATATTTAGGAGGCAGAGCGAAAAAGCTGAATTTTACAACAAAAGTCCTAATATATAATGGTGGATGGCATAGGTTAATGGTAACAGCATGAACTGATTTTGAATTGCAATCTGCAAAAATATTTCTATTTACGCTACTAGCCGAGAGTATAAGCTTACGTTATACAACTGAGCATTTACAGCATGTACTTTTTCAGTAGACATCAAATTAACTACCTTAAAACTCTCATCAGTTACATATTACTTGAGTCATTTCCAAGAAAGCATAGCTGGTGGCCACTTTATTTATACATCACCGCTTCTGGCAGACTTGTGACAGCTTCAAGTTATCAGCTTGTCAGCTTCCATATAAGGCGTTTCCTGTCTTTCATGTGTGGTGAGATAGACAGAGCTGATCTGAATAGATGGGATAATCCATATGCTCTCCAGTTACAGTGAACACACAACTCAGACCACCTCAGTACCACTGTGACCGAGGGCAAAAAAACTATCTATGAATCACACAGAGATTCCCAGACACATCTGTGAGGACTTGAGGGCATGTGGGGATTTTTTTTTTTTTGTGGAGGGAACATAAGACTGAGTGTGTGCCTGTAAACTGTACATCGCTGTAATCAGATATGTCTGTGATAACACACAGTAATAGATGCAGGTTAATCATGTGAAAGAAACACCAAGTTCGCCGCCAGCAGTCTATGCAAACTCTAATCCATTCTCTCCCTCCTACTTTCTGCACTCCATCACTCTCTCTCCCTCCATCATCCCATCACTTGCTTTATCACGTTATTTTTATATATATATATATATATATACACCACAACCAAAAACCAGCTAAACATGTCATCAGAGCCCCTAATAACTGTAAGAAGCTGGTTTGGTTTGCATTCAAGCAACAGAGTGAAGAGAGAAAAGGAGATATGTTGAGAGAGGTAGAAAAGGTGAAGAAAATGCAAATGAACGAGAAAGAGATGAATGGAAAAATAGAGAGAAATCAGGGGTCAGCATGCGAAAGAAAGAGAGATTAGGATGGAGAACTCCTGGTGACTACTTAAGCACTCATATTTTCATCAGCCTCTCGCTGTCAACACCGCCTACAGGTGCAATCAGAAAGAAAGAGAGAGAGAGAGAGAGAGAGAGAGAGAGAGTTGACTTTCAACCTCCACCTTTCTTCACCTCGACTGTCTCCTGTCATATTGGAGAGAGATCTGTGGGAGGCTTTTCATGTTCGTCTCTCACCCCCACCCCCACCCCCCCTCAATCAGCACCATTACAATATCTTGCCTTTTTCTTCATATTCGCTATTTGATATGCAGACGGCCGGACACCTTTTGAAATGGTCAAATTACAACCAGCTCGATAAAAAAAAAAAAAAACCCTCTCTCCCTGACCTTCAGAAAGGATCCCCATGGCAACACGGCTCCCGCTGTGACATTAAGTCAAGTGGGCCAGTCTTGGGTTTTAGCTGTGGAGACTCGCCGCTGGAACAAATCTGATTAGACAGGATTATCTCCTAATTGATTTCACTCCGGGCCAAAGTTTTAGATTAGTTTTCCCTGGTCAACTTTTAAATTAACAAAGAGAAAATTCACTTGGAAAAGTAGTCAATAGAAAAATAACTGTCGCTGTGGATCAAAAGTTGAGTAATGTGTGTGTGAGCATTTTTGAGTAAAGGTAAATCATAGGGTTTAACGACAGTGTGTATTTTTATACATGAAGAGGTGTGTGTGTGTGTGCATGGGTTCCTACAAATCTGTGTCCTACATATGGTAGCCATCAACTCAATCATCATCAATACTCATCATAGCATGAGTGCGTCTGGAGAAAAATGATTACAAAGTAATGATGACCGCAGGGCCCTAAGTTTATGCTTGTGTGTGTGTGTAATATTTTTCTCTCTTCTGTTCCCAACCAATCCCCTGTAGGGCCTAGTCATATTAGATCACCGAAAACATTATTACTTCCATATTCTAGCAACCCGGTAGCATATGGTGTCCTTTGCACAATATTACTCAGCTTACCGAACAGCCCACTCGCTGCTAAACAAACATAAAACCTCACACAAGCCACAAAGAGCTCCATCAACAGACCACAACCTTCTGCACCTTTTCATGCCCTCACACAAAAACATTAACCACCACTAGATTAAAAAAAAAAAAAAAAAACGAAAACAAAATAAAAAAAACCCCAACCACCTCATTTATTGGTGTATCTGAGATTCACTGAGTGCATCGGACCCGAGGCATGCATTTTATGTATTTAAATCTAGCCGTTTTCTCAAGAAAAATGAAAGCCCGTGTCCTCAGATTGCAGTAACTTAATAATATAATTTTTCATTGAAATTACATTAGTTCTTCAGTAAAGCCTGGATCTGATAGTATGAATCTGCAACAATGCTGCTCAATAGGAAGTCATTTTACCTGAACATCACCTGTAGCTGTATGGCAACTTCATAAGCACCAGATGTTGGCATTTCCATGTTTGAATTCAGGCCTGAAAGATGTTTTAAGGGTTTAAAAAAAAAAAGTAAAGTTTTTTTTAGGTGTAACCTGGAACTATTTCATTCCTGAAGCACTTCTGTGACTTTATGGAATTTTAGGCAGTAAATATTTAGATAAATTTGGGCCTACAGGTACAGTACGTAAGGGATCAGAGTGCGCATCGTTGTAGCCAAACTGGACGAATTGGTGGATCGTCTTTATGAAGTGATAGAAAGGAAACCATTTTTGAATTACAGTTACTAATGCTACATCATAGTCCTTCAGAAAATAATACAACAGTAAGGCGATTAGAAACTCTAAAATATTTACTGGTCATTTTACTCAAGTAATAAGGAAGCTGGACAAGAAGTTAAAAGCTGGAAAACATGGTCTACCAGTTTGATCAGCTTGGCTTGTGTTTTGGCAACTGGTCAGACCAACCTAGATTTTCCAGCAAGGACTTTTGTGTGTGTGTGTGTGTGTGTGTGTGTGTGTGTGTAAAAGATGCTATTTCAAATTCCCCACAGGGATCTGTGTAATATGGTCAGAGTGTCTACTTCTATATTTTATTTTACATGGCTTAGAACAACAACAAAAAAAAAACACATTATTCGAGTCTGTCTAGCGTCTTTATTTTCTCTTGGATGACTGTGTTGTGCAAGCAGCAAAGAGAGAGAGAGAGAGAGAGAGAGAGAGAGAGAGAGAGAGAGATGGCTGCTTGATGAGGCACTTGATTTTACTTGGTTTCATCAGTTTTTCTACTGTATATACCTGTCTACTCCTGGTTCAGAAAAATCCCAGCATGCTAATTAATCCTACTAGTAAAAACATTTCATCTGTCATGTGTGTGTGTGTGTGTGCATGTGCGCGTGTGGTGCAGCAAGCCGCAAAATGAGGAAGCGTTAAAACATCAACGTCCATCTGAAAAGTTTTCTTTTGCAAAAGTCAGCTGGAAGTGTGAAAAAAAAAACCCCAAAAAAACCGAACATCCTGGACATGAAATCTGCTCATCCTGCAATCCCGGGCTCCCATTTTATCCCATCCCTGTAATACATCTTGTAAAATGTCTGCTGATGTGATACAAGATGTTTATATGTAACTGTTTTGAGGTCTGTGGCTGAAAAGTTCATGAATAAAAAGCTCTCACAGCTCCATTAAGTGTACATATTTGCATAATATCGGATTTCTTTCCCCTGCCATGGATCCCTGGGTGCAAAGTTTGGAGACTGCCCTATAAAACAAGAGTTATACCATCCTGTCTTAACTTGCTGATTTTGCCCAGTGTGGGACACGTTTCCTTCTTGCGCCCCTCAGATGGCCTCATTTCCCACTTGCACCAATGTTGATATATTTCGGTATTTTCCTAAGTGTAGTAAACACGTACAGAATGTAACCAATAGCGGAGATATAAAGCAGTGTCTATGGGCTAAATGGCGACTATTACAAATACAATGAAACAATGCTGAAATACAAACAAACAATGGAAACCATTACAGAAATTCGAATGGTTTCCACTACAAATACCATTAAAACCATCAACAAATGTAGTGTGTTTTGTGCCATATTCTGTTAGGACTTAATGGTTTGTATTGGCTTCCACTAGACATAAACATGCCACCAATAGAACCCAGTACATTACCATTAGAGACCCACAAGGACCAATACAATTCCCCTTATAACTTTTAAACCCATTAGAATTTCTGTAATGGTTTCTATTGCTTTTTTTTCAGCAAGGAACATTGACTTTTGATCTTTCCTTTGCCACAATGAAAACGTAAATGTCAGCAACTTGTATACTATCAATTTCCCTTTCATTATCAATGCAGCCAGTGAATGCTATGCGTACACCTAAACCCCTAACCCTAACCCTAACCTAACCCCAGTAGCTGAAAGTCAGATAGTCCTATCCTTGTGTGGACATTTGATTCCCACCAAGATATAAAAACAAAAACATAAAAACACGAACAAGCACATAAAAATAATGCAAGGTCAAAGATTGGTGCTTAAACAAATTTTGCAATTTTTTAATCAACATTTCTTCAAAGGAATGTACTAATTTTTTAACCTCTCATTCTAAGAGGTGGATATGGGGTGGAGGGAAAGCGAGGAAAGAAAGAGAGGGAGTGGTACGGGTGGGAGAGAAGAATGGAAGGATGAACACAGAAAAGAAAACATCTCACACACAAATGTAGTGTCCCACAAACGTCTCAACACGGCAACTGGAGAGGAGAGGAGAGGAGAGGAGGTCCTTTAAATGGCCGTCACTTGCTGGCTATTGGCACAGAGAAACATGTATACGCGCACACACTGAAGCGTTCTCTACAAAAAAATCACACACTCCTCTTGATTCCTTTTCACTTTTGTTTTTTGTTTTTTTTTGTTTTGTTTTGTTTTGTTTTGTTTTTGTCTGCCTGCAAATCACAGGTCTCAGCATCCATGGCTGAAAGCAAGCGTATGAAGAAAGGCTGAAAGGAAAAACACAGAGATGTAACAACATGGAAAAAAAAACAAAGTCCAGGCATGTTCGTATTTCCAGAGGTGTCTTCTGCGTCGAGGAGGCCACGTTGTTCGATAAGACTCTTCGTAACGAGATCAGAGACACCAGCTTTTTGCCACTAAATAGTCCTCAGATGTTGGCGTTTGTACGTGTGTGTACACCACACACACACACACACACACACACACACACACACTCATGAGTCCACATCCACAGGACAGAAACATGGCTTACGAAAAGTAGGATTTTGAATGAACAGAAATGTTGAAAGCTGACCAACAAATGAATGCACCATACTTATTTGTCACTTAACAACAAAGCAACACTGACAACTTGATCGTAAAGATTTAACAGAGAATATTGACATGACACAAAAACAATGTTGTTCACTTGCTGCAGTGTTACACCAGATCAACTCAGAAACACTCAAACAAAAACTCGGTCATTTTCATATCCAGGTTCTAAACAAGTCTCGCCTTGAGCGCTAAACACACCAGCAAAGTGGTGCAAGGCCTTAAGGTTCATGGATTTGGCTGTGTGTATGTGTATATATATACGCGTGTGTGTGTGTGTACAGTGCCCTCCACTAATATTGGCCCCCTTGGTAAATATTAGCAAAGAAGGCCGTGAAAAACTGTGCAAAATGCTTGTGCTATTTTCTTATAGCCGCTTCCCATTGTGTGAAGCTCAACAACCTTTTGCCGCACATCACAGCTATATTCCTTGGTCTTACCCATTGTTATGAATGACGAAGGGAATTTGGCCAATGTGTTATCTCATATTTATACCCCTGTGAAACAGGAAGTCATGGTTGAACAATTTCCTGTTCCTAGTCATCCAGGTGTACTAAAAAAATTTTAAATATCAATGGGAATATACTTCAAATATATTTTTCTCATATGAATTCATAGGGGTGCCAATAACTGTTGCACACCAATATTTCACAAAGTTTTTTTTTTTTTTGATTAACCTGTGTTGTGTTTGCAATTGTTTGATATCTATGAGAGCAAAGTATTTTTGTGAATTTTTTTGTGAAAAGATCAAAAGTTTAAACAATAAAAGACAAATTTTCACAGCCTTCTTTGCTCATAAATGCCAAGGGTGCCAATTTTAGTGGAGGGCACTGTATGTGTGTATGTGTGTGTGTGTGTGTGTGTGTGTCTGTGTGAGGTCCTCTGTCTCAATGCAGCTTTGAACATAGAGTAAGGAAACCTGATATACTGATTAACTGTAACACGAGCAGTAGCGTACATTACCTTAACAACCATCTTTTAGCATCAGTACACACAGCAATGTAAAAGAGCACATTCTGAAAATACGAGACTCTTGTTGGCACACTCAGACATGTATGTGTGTGTGTGTGTGTGTGTGTGTGTGTGTGTGTGTGTGTGTGTGTTCTTTAGGCCTGGAATGCATGGGTGTAATCTGAATGTGTGTGCATGTGTGTTTGTGTGTGACAGTCCAATCAGAATTCATTTCAGGTAATCAGCGTCTATGTGGACATCCATAATGGATTTTGATTGTATACTCAGTGTGTGTATGTGTGTGTGTGTGTGTGTGTGTGTGTGTGTGTGTGTGTGTTGAAAGAGTTGTGTGCCTTTTCAAGTGCATTCTCATTTTATGAGGCTGTGGTATGTGTGTGTGTGTGCGTGCGTGTGTTGTATTATACTAAGATGTGTTGTGAGAGAGTGAAAGAATTTGAATTGAGCCTCGAATGTTTCCACCTCAGAAAAGTACGAGCAGGTGTATGAAAGCCTATTCCCATCTCTCCAACTGAGACGGAGCGAGTGAATCCGCTTTCTTTTCCATCTGTGTAGTTGAGAATCCTGCATTTCCCGAGCCCCCGTTTCACACAACCTCTTTCAAGAGTCTGTTAAAAAACCCACCTCTGTTACTCCATCTCTTCTTCTGTGCTCTGTTCCTCCATCCCTTCATCCTCCCCCATCCCATCCTGACGACATCCTTCGAGGACCCCCCCCCCCCCAGCCTCTCCCTTTTTTTGTCTTTACCCCATACTTCTATCTGTTCTGTCTTTTCTCTTTCCTTCATAGGCAGCTCTGGCATTCTTTTCTTTAACCCCCTCCCTCTTTCTTTTTTTCTTTTTTTTTCGTAAAAAAAAGAAAGTGTCTTTGCACATTAAAAAAAACAAAAACAAAAAAAACTTCTCAGATTGTGCCTCTACCTCAACACTTTCACAAAACGAGGTCTAGCTTCAAAACTACATCATTGTACAAGGAGCTATAAAAATATACATGGAGAGTGGAGACTCCTGGGAAATGAGGAATGACTAGGGGGAAACAAATAAAACAGAAAAAAAAAAACCCTTTGTGAAATGAAATACAAAGTATTAAATTAACTTACAATACAGAGGAGAAACAGGGTCAGCTTTTTGTAAAGCACAGAAAAGAAAAGCAGGAGTAAAAAAAATGATCTAACAACAGATATGGTGTTTTACATTTTGAAAAAAAAAAAAGAAAAGGAAAAGGACATCTAGAAATTATTTTACTGAATATTCATATATAATTATATTCTATATTGAATGAAAGCGATAAAAAAAAACACTTTTTGATATTCGCTCATTTTTTGTGTTTTGGTTTTGAAACAGTCTAACTCACATTCACTCAGGTACAATGCTCTCTCACAGATAAACACACACACACTCACACCAACACACTGTAACTGAAGCACACGATATGCGCACTCGCCGTCGCACTCCGTGCAACAGCAGTGTCATAATTATTACCCTACACACTCACAAAATACGCACGTTATTAAAATATACAAGATCTTCAACGCGACTATGGCTCCTCTAATCCGATGCAGGGCCTTGGGTCATGTGATGGCAGCACTGCATTGTAATTGGCTGAGCCAGGTGCGCCTTCTCTTATTTGAGGACGAACACAAATGGGACAAACTAAACTGCTATTTGTGAGTTATTGTAGTGTTCAAGTTCAGGGAACATCACACTGGTCTAGGGTCAGTTTACTTTCAGTCTCTCTTTTTTTTTTTTCTTTTAAGTTTATTTCACGTCTGCTGTTACTTCACAAATGTGACGTGTGTGAATGTGTGTTTCTCAGGGACACCTTTAAGAGACTTCAAGCCATTGCTTCTCTCTTGCTCCAAGGGGTCTGGTTGAATGTTATGAGAGCTTTGTGTGCTCTTAGAAGAAGAAAAAATAGCCCTCACTCAGGGATTTTCTCTCAATACTTAAAACACGCCCCTCCTGATTACAAGAGTCAGAGGTTTAGGAGGCGTGTGTATATGTGTGTATATATATGTGTGTGTGTGTGTGTGTGTGTTGTGTGTGTGTGTGTGTGTGTGTGTGTGGGTTTCAGTCACAGGGTTTGGGGCTTTCACAGTCAGAGCTGAGACTGCAGAGATACAGGAGAAGTCGGTTCATACTGCTATGGTTTAGGTAGTAGGTGAGGGGGCGTGGTCTGGGCACTGCAGGCTGAGATTAATGCTGTGCGCCCATCCTCATACTTTGTAGTAGATGTTAGCGGGGCTCTGAGGTGGCATCTCCTGCACGATGTAGACTGGGTGCCCGTAGTCCCCACTAACCTTCTCATAGTGTGGGCAGTAGGCCGAGTCTGAAGTGCGCAGTGGGATGATGATGTCACTTGGCTCAGAGCCGTTGTTGTTCCCACCCCCTCCTCCACCCCCGCGCTTAGGTGAGGTCAAGGATGAGAGAGAAAGCGGCGGGTGGTGCGACTCGGAATGCTTCGAGTGCCGCCGGCGGTAGCACACCACACAAATCACTGTGGTGACCAGAAGGAGGAAGGCAGAGCCTCCAGCTGCTCCTGCGATGACGGCAATGTTGGAGGCGGGGAGAGGACCGTTTGCACCACCCGCAGTGGCTCCACCCCCACCAGGCACTTTGGGAAGAGTTGTGTTCCCACTGCCACCTGAAAAATGACAGGAGACAAGAAGATCCTAAAACCTTCATCTTCAACACATGGCCACTCTATTGTACTCATTCCTTAATTAGTACACTGACTTCAATAATTTAATTTAATAGTTGATTTATTTAATAATCATTTTAAAAAGAAAGGTTTTAATGTAGAACCTTTGGCTTGAGAAGACCTCTGGTGGAACCCTTAAATATTCCATGTATTATGTTTCCCTTCTGAACCCAAAGCTAAGAATCCAAAGCCATCTTGAAGACCCCTTCATAACTTTACATTAGCATATTAACCTATTAATAAAACCTCATGTTTGATGATTAATTCCTTAAGTATTTGCCATAACTGCTTAAATGATGGCAGAAACATACATTTTAATGTATGTAAAACTTTTTGATGTACACATGGCATAATATTGGTAGCTCTTTTCCCCTCAAGATAGTTTGGGGTTAAAAACTGGCAGGACTTGAAGAGATGTCTGATGCTAATGATCAACTAATATCTCTAACAAACCAAAATAACCAATTTTGAGAATATGTGTGAAGACCGGGAACTTATCAAGGTCTTCTAGACGTACTACTACAAGACAATGGGTTTAGACGCATTTCCCAGTTCTTGTTTTTGGAGTAAAATCATAAATCATTGAGAGAAAGGTTTCACTCACTCACACACATGCACACACATGCACACACACGCACACACACGCACACACACACACAGAGTTGTAGTGCTTTGTGGCATGTGACTACTGAACTCCACTACAGATTATCTTGAGGAAATAGAGCATGTCTCATTGACAATGAGCAATAGCTTTTCATCTTTCGGACCCCATTCTACATCATTAAACAGATGGCTGAAATGACCATGCTTGTAAAACATGGACAAAATGGCAGATAGAATACCCCAGCATTAGTTTAGTGTAGTTTAGGATTATACGCTTACAATACATCCAAAAGGCAAAAGACCAACTGTTGCTAAATGATGGTCATAATGTGGGTTTGATGTGTTCTCGTGTCTGTTTGTGTGTGTGTGTGTGTGTGTGTGTGTGTGTGTGTGTGTGTGTGTGTGTGTGTGTGTGTGTGTGTGTGTGTGTGGTAGTCAGGGAGACAAGAGGAGCTCCAATCGAGCAGGGGATTGGTCAGTAATATTGGGGATCTGTCTGCAGATGTGCTCGATTGCTACATCCTTATTCTGTGCACAGTTCCTCTTGTTTCTTGTTTCTCTCTCTCTCTCCGTCACCCCTCTCCTCCTCCTCCTCCTCCACAATATCCCCTCGCTGTGTGGCTCTGAGTCTGTTCCTGTTATTGACCGTCTCTCACTTCACAGCACCTTAAGTGATCTTCCTGTACAAATTCTGCATCCCCTCTAGCAAGCCACAAGTCTGACACTCGTCTAGTTTCATCTCTTATTGCTTGTGGGCGTGGCCTGTCCAATAGGGGCAGGCTATATGCCAAAATATGGCAACTGAATCGGTACTTAAAGACTTTTCTAACAAAGTGCAAGCAAAACAGTAGCACAAGATTAAAATTTTGTTTGTTTGTTTATGAACCTTTAAAAACGTTGAAACGGCTACAAAACAGACATCCAATCAGCTACCAGTTACTGCAAATACTGATCTCGGCCAGCGTTCTATAAGTGCTAATGAAAGCAGTGTGCTGTAATTTACAACAATATCATTAGCATTTTGTCATATTACCCAGCCCTGCTGTTTAGATGTTTTTAGGTTCTGATCTCACCAAACTGCATAAATGCTACTGTATAATTAATACACATCATTGTATAACTGCTTTGAGAGGTATTTTAATACTATAATAAAATACAGCAAATAATTCAACTACGGTCGTAAATATTTCTTCTGCGTTTGTGCACCGAACAGTGTTAAACTGGGCAATAAACTGAAAACAAAAAGTTTTAGGATTGTTATTTATTGGAATCAATGGTTTAGATTTATTTCCACTCAATCCACTTTCACTTGTCACCGTCAGCAGAATCATAGCTCCTGTTGCTTTGTCACTTTCTAGGCTGAACACAGGCTAAGAGAATAACGAGAGATCTAGTGTCACTTCTTTATCACTGTCTGCCCCTGTCCTTGCTTCTGTCACTCCTTTCGTCTTTTAGTAATGCTGGATGGTATATAGTGCATGTCTCCTGCTCCTTACCTCCCCCCTTGCACTTTAAAATTCTTTACCTGTCACTCCTCTCTCCCTCTTAAATCACCATCCCCTGCTCGGCCTTTATCTCCTTCCCTCCCTCCCTCCCTCCCTCCCTCCCTCCCTCTCCTCACTGTGGCTTACTTTTTTAGCCCTATAAAAATTTCACCCCAAGTTGCATCAGTAAACGTGTGTATGTATGAGTCAGCGTGCGTGTGTGTGTGTGTGTGTGTGTGCCAGTGATGTGTAAAGCTGCTTGAAGGCAGACTAAGAGATTTTAAAAAACAGTGTGTGGAAGTTCTTGACGGAACAAGCCACCGACAAATACAAAGAATGACTAATAATCACCTCTGTCCTCATCCTCCCGCTCTGGTTTGTGCCCTCCCTCCTTCCACCCATCTTCTCTGTCTGTCTTCCTCTCTTTATCTTCCTCGCCATCTCGCTGGACCAACAAAAAACGGGGCGCCAAACTAATGGCAATAATAACTCTTTGAAATGGCTTCCCACTCGTCCCTGCAACCTTCTCCTCTCCCAGGACGGCCATTATCAAACCATACACTGCCTCCGGCACGGGCCTCGCAGGCCTCGCAGCAGACGCAGAGGAGAGAGAGAGAGAGGGAGAGAGAGAAGCACAGAGAACAGAGGGACGGAATATATCAAACGGAACTGCAGTGCCAGCATTCGGCCGTTTCTCCCTCTTGCTCGAGCCATATGTCGCCTCTTTCTCTGATTTTCTCTCCGGGACCGTGAGAGAGTGTTTTAGGTCTTTGGTGGGATGTGCTGCATGCATCCGGGCTGTTGCTTTGGGATGTTCTAATAATAATCGAGGGTTACAGTTTCATGAGCTTACCTTGGTTTCTGGTGTTGGTATGACCTGCCTGGTCCGGTTTGGCGGATTTCGGGGGCAATCCGTAGGGACCTATAGAAAATAAATTGCAAACATTTTAAACATGAAGCCAACGGCACAGGGCAACCTTAAGAAAAGTCTTGCCACCCCAACTGCCACCCCATCGCCAGCATTGGGTAAGTTACTCAAAAAAAGTAACCCACTACAGATGACTAATTACTACTTTAAAACTGTAATCTGATTACATTACTGATTACTGCATGTAATCAGATTACTAATTACTTTCACGTTACTTTCAAAACCTATCAAACCTACAAAAATACACTACCAAGCGAAACTCATAGTTCTTTCAGTAATTTTAGCACGTGTCAATGTATGAGATGATCAGAAAAAGTTGGATTTATCTTAAAATTTGCCTCGGGTGTTGTCAGTGTTCGTAGGAATATCAGACCGATAAAATATAAAACTTTTCTAACTAGGCTAGTTTGGTGTCGCTAGCCAAGGGTGAAGCTAAGCTAAGCTAAGCCAAGGGTGAAGCTAAGCTATCATTGTATGGGTTTAGCTGCTACAGATTCATGCAAAGTACATTATCTTTCCTTATGCTCTGCTCAGATCATGTTCACTTAAACTGGAACTCATATAGACATTTACACACCTTGTTTTCCTGCTCAGCACCAGAGGATGTTACTGTTTCAGTTCCAACCCCTTTACTGGGTTAAAAATAAATAAATAATCAGCATATATCCATTTTTCCTTACTCTGACTGTGTGAGCTAGCGTTTGGCAGAGCTGAGACTGTCAGCCAATAAGACGCGAGTGTTTCCACAAATACACCCTGTCTGATTGGTCCTGTCTTCGCTCACTGAAGATATAAAATTACTTCTTTTACTGACATTCAGTTACATAGTGACAAACCGCTCCAAGTGGAGAATTATTCGGGGCTGAAGAAAAAAATCTTCGTGGCAAAATGTGATGTATTTTAAAAATGCATTTGATATAATATTTTTTTCTTAACAATAAATTTGTAATGCAAGTAACTTAATTTTACTGACATCAGTAACTGTAATCAAATTACAGTTAAATACAAATAAATGTCAAATTTGGAAAAAGTCATTAGATCACAGTAACACGTAGTTAATTTGTAACGTGTTACACCCAACTCTGCCCATAACTGACCTCAAATCACAACATAATGCATCATATTTAGTTTATTTCAATTTAAATAATCAGAATAATCATGATAGCTGCATTGTAGGTATGTTGACCAAATCCTGTAAGTATTAGTTCTTACCAAAAAGGTATAAACACATTATGGCTATATTTACATGACCAGGGTGAAATGACACAAATCCAATTTTCTGCCTTAATGTGACACAGATTTGATATTATTCAAAACTGTCTGGGCATAAAAATCCAATCATTTCAAATCAGACTTGAACTACTTTCATAAGTGGTCCTAGCTGGGATATATATCTGATACTGTAAATGCCCATGAATGAGAACAGTTAGATCGGAATTCATATGGCTTTTTCCAAACATATAATTGACTACGTTTACATGCGCATCAATATTCCAAAATTAATCCGAATTTGGCAATATTCGAATTAATACTGTGTCAGGTAAACACAGCAATCCGATTGCCCGATTCAGATTAAGGCAATATTCAGATTTCCCACCCTTGGAATATGACTGTTTTAATTGGAGATTTGTAAAATGTAAACATCTTATTCAGAAAATCCACTGAAGGGAGATATATGTGCACGCTCAGTCCGCAAGGAATTGTGGGTAGCAACAGCAGCATCTTAAATCTCCGGGGAAATAACAGCAGGAAAGGAAGACCGCGTGTGTAGATCGGCATAATTACAACAACTATGTATACAGGAATATTCTGATATAAACATCGTATTCGGAATATGGCTGCAACCCGAATATAAACCTAAAAGGGAATTTGATGTGCATGTAAACGTAGTCATCGTCATCATCCGGTGTCGGTAGTGCGGCAAAACAACAATGTAGGACAGCAGCAGTGACTATATTCAGGGGAAGGAGGGGGAAATTGGTGATTTCCTCAATATTTGGGGAATCGATTAAAGCAAAACTGGAAGTAGGGTTTGAACTAACTGTCTTAGAATTCTAGTTACAGTCGCGTTCACATTAAAGACATATATGGATCATGTCAAGATAGACAGATCCGATCTGAGCCAAAAAGAAAAAAATCGTAATTGTGCAAAGAAGTTTGTAACGTGAGTGTAGCCTGTCATTATTTGACCACTCATTTGGCACCAAAGAACAAATCAGATTTTCTATTAATTCTATTTGCCAACCTTTAATGTGCTCTATGCCCACCCAATGACTAAAAGCATGCCACTGCATAAATCCACTAAATGGCTTTGCCTAGTGAAGCTGAAACAAACTCAACGTGCTCTATAATGCTGAAGAAAAAAAAAAATTCACAAGCTCTATGCATTCAATCAGTTGACAGCAGTGCTTATGAATATGATGCGCGTGCTTCAGTTGCTAATCAGATGTGTTCTACCACAGTCCTCTTGAGCTTATGGGCCACTGTCATGTTTTTGTTGTTTTCAGAATAGCATGCCTGTGTGGACGTGTGTGCGTGTGTGTGTGTGTATTTTAGTGTGTATCTCATCAGAAATCTGCACCCGGCTTCTATTTAGATGACAAACAAAACAGACGTGACCTTTCAGCCAGAGAGCAGATAAAAAAAAAAAACGAGCGAGAGAGCGAGAGGTGGATAGAAGGATATTTTGAATGCACAATGTTAATAATGTCAAAAATTGATACAGTATTCTGAGAAGCTGAAGTAGAGTTGCCGAATAAGCCGTAGAGAGACATATGAAATGAGGAGGGAGATAGAGTATGAGGAGTGATGAACAGATAGATAGATAGAGAGAGAGAGAGAGAGAGAGAGACTATTCTAGCCAATACCATTGTTAACTGTGAAGCGTGTGTTTCTCACTCTACATGGCTGTGTGTGTATCAGGACCAAGCAATTGTGGAATTGCTACGGTTGATAATAGCTCCGGACTCGAGTAATGTGCCTCACTTTAAACTCTCTCTCACACACACAAACAGTTATGGCGAATGTGCAATGACAACATGGGCAGGATTCAGAACTAGTGTTGAGTTAAACCGAGCTCCATAATGATGTCTATCACCTTATACTGGAAACATATGTGTACTGTATGGTTATGTGTACAGGCATTTCGCTATTATCCTGATAAAATGCTTTTGTTTCCATTATCTGCGAATTTTGTCTGGTTAACGTTTGTGTGACGTTTCCGTGGCTGTTGTTCAGCTATTTGAAACATTACTGAACATTATTAAGTCGGTCTTTAAGGACGTAAACAATTTGAAAACCTTCTATTTTGTAGTTTAATTACACGGTGTATTACAATTTTCAATAGTTAAGCAGAAGACACAAAACCGAATCTGTTTCAATGGATCATAATGTGGAAGAGCTGGGTAACTCACTGAATCTCAAGCTACTGAATTAGCACCAACGAGCATTCTAGCAAGCTTCGTATCACATATATTGTTCCCATGGGTCCTAATGTTGCATGCATGAAGGTCATGTGAGATCATGTGGATGTCTTACTGTACTTATATGACAGGATGAAATATTTGGGGGGAAATAGGAACTGTCAGCTAAAGCTAGCTCACTTGCATTAGGTTGCTATTAAATGATAAATTATTACCTACTATCCGCACTATAATTTTCTAAAATAAGATTGTATTTATAAGCTGCCAATACACTGATCACTGCAGTAGCGAAACATTATCTACATAACCTAGATGGACTCTTGGTTTCTCAAGGGTTCTCTGATGACTAATGGTTCTGGTTTTTTTCCAGAATTTTGACGTTGTAGCTTTCCTGACAGGAAAAACCTTCTCTTGTAGGGTTCTATATAGAAGCTTTAAGGCTTTGTTTTTATGCTAACTAAATTAACACCACAACATATCTGGGATCCTCAAAGGTTCTTTTTGCAAGGACAACTAGGGAGATCTTCACTGAAATTGGCAAGGACACATACTGATTAAGGATGAGGCTTTATTTTAAAATATTCACTATTCGAGAGTCTTAAAAATATGAACATTTTAATAGTAATTAAATATTAATTACAACAGCAATATGTGACTAATCATGCACTAATATCTACAATAATACTTACGTGTACTAATCACAAACTAATGAGGATCTAACCTTAACTACGACGTGAGTGTTATGAGTTCATGCGTGAATAATGACCACCTTAAGTACATGTTAGTTAGTTAATGTATTAATTAGGGGTAAACTAAATCAAACACGCTCTATAAGAAAGAATATGAATGAAACGTGCAGAATTTCAAATTGTTTATATAATTTGCCATATGCAGCTGCGTACACACACATCACTGGCTGGCACTGGATTACTTTCATAATTGACATTGATCCTCCTTATCGAACGTAGAAAGACACATTAATAATAAACACCAATAATTTCATCTGAACACACAAACATCACTGGATGGCGTTGAGATGAGATGTGGTCGTTATTCAGGCATGAACATAAGACTCGCAGCGTAGTTAAAGTTAGCTCGTCATTCAGTTGTGATTAGTACATGCCTTAACTCATCATCGTTAGTTCATATTTAAATAAGCATTAATTCAGCTATTAGTGCATGATGATTCACGTTAAGTGTTACCAGGAAGGTCTTGTGGCTGCAGGTTATGAGGTATAGCTATTTGCTTTGCTTTTGCTCTGCATCAAGACACGTTCACTGTGGATTATCTGCAAGTCTGAAAGCTATTCATCACAGTTTATTTTTATGCATGCGGGTTTGGGAAAACATTTCAGTTTAAGACAAAAAGGCATGCAACCACCCTCGTTAGTGTATCATGGTTTATCACATGACGGCGCGGTATTTTTAGAGCAGTGTCGTGGTGAATGTGTAAATGCTTTTACAGTGCAAAATAGAAAAGATGTTTTCCTCCAGGTCTGTACAAACCGAGGAGCTTCGAGACCCTTCTCTTATACTGGTTTGTTTCAGCTTTGAAAGGTAAGCAGCAAACTTTAATGACAGTTGCCATGTGTATATATAGCTAGTAAAACGTGCTGTAGGAGAACACACCAGCTCAGTTCAAATGTGGAACGTAATGATGCACAGCAGCTGTAGCGTGTTTCAAATATTGATGCTTGTAAGTGACTAGGTTGTCATAAGTACCGGTACTTCGGTACCAAGCCGGTACTAAAAAGAAAAAAAGTTGATGGTACCAGATTTTCATAAGTACCAGTAGTACTGACGCTGTCTGACAGGTAGTCAGTTGGGAACTTTTCACGGGTGCACCGTGCAACAACAATTACATGTGTTTCGGCTACTTTATTGTAGGTAAGTATGCGGTTTGGGACGCAGCCGTGGCCACCGATGGAGCTGCTGCTGCTTTGGTGGCTCCAAATCCACAAAAACAAGAAAGGTGGACTTTGGATTTGAGGCAGATCACAAAGGGAACATCATCAGCAACCAAGAACCGATTTGCAAACGGTGTAATCGAAGTTTTATGACGCACGGAGGATACACACCTAACCTATTACAGCAGCTTAAAGACCCACACCCGGATTTATGTCAGTGTTTGCTTTTGTTGCTTATTTATTTAAAATGATCACTGTTGATTTGTTTTTGTTGTGTATGAGCTCTTGGACGCTCGTTTTCCGCTTTCAACGCTGTTACCGCTAAGTGTGTAAAAGCCACGCCCCTAAACTTTATATGTGTGGTTAGATTAACCAAGAGTTCAAGCAGGTGCGTTTCAAATGATGGTAGCAGTTGCATTATGAATATCATAGCGTAGTTTAATTCCGGTGTGTTATTGCAAAAAAAAAAAATTGTTTTTGCTTACTTAACGGTTAGAATACGCGTGTTTAACGCTAATACGGTCAAGAGTGCTTATTAACCATCTAATGTTATTTAGTGCTTATTACCATTTAAAACTTTTATTGGGGTCAAATAAATGGGAGGACATGATGGGGTTTATTAATTTTACATACCAGAGGCTTTTTGCTGACCTATATATCTGAAATTTATGTGTTTCATACAATAATAGCACTGTTAAAGTCTTTAATATCAGTCAGTTAGAAAAACATTTCTACTCTTGGATGGATAACTATTATTAGCTTAAAGTGTACAGAATGGCATTTTTTTTTTAAAAAAAACCTAAACTATACATTGATATTTATTTGTTCAATTAGAGTGTTTTTGTGTTTTGCTTTGGTACCTAAATTGGTACCAAGTACCGTGGAATTTTACTGGTATTGGTACCGACTAGTAAAATTTTGGTACCGTGACAACCCTATAAGTGACCATCAATGTGTATGTCTGTGTACTGTGTGAGTGTGTGTACTCACTTTGTCCAACTTTGAGCACCACCTTCATGCCTTGTGTGGCACACACTCCTCCTCTCATGCTCTCCAGCCCCTGACGAGTGCCGTCCGACGTGGCTGAGGAAGAGGAGCAGAGAAAAGAATGCACACGTGAGGATGTAAATGATAAGCACAGCTCTTTTATTTGGCAAATATGAAATACACCCGATGAGTGAATTATTTACATGAATCTACAAGACTGAGCATACATGCATTCTCGGTATATTTTACCGTGCTGTAACAACACACAGTCACTCGGCAGCACTGAGTCACAGTTCTCACACTGAACATCACACACAAGGAGTGCAGAAATAATCAGTGCAGGGCTGCAGAACTCAAAAATGTCCTCGTTTAGAGCTTCCCTAGAGGACAATCATTTCCTAGAGTGTAACCCTCACCACACACCCACACACACACACACACACACACCTTGACCTGGTCAGTGAGATGTGGGCGCGTGGCAGACATGAATCTGACTGCACCTGGTTTATCAGAGGACTAAACAATGCTTAAATAAAGGCTCAGTCAGACCTTGAGTACTGGCTGTTAAAGGACAGGGTGTCCTTGGTGCAACTTTAATAAGCAGGAGAAAAAGGAAAAGAGAGAGAAATTGTGTGTGCTCCAGAAAGAGAAAGAGAGAGAGAGAGAGAGAGAGAGAGAGAGAGAGAGAATGTCTTTATATACACGTTAATATAGTTCTTATTTACTGAGAGCTGAAGAGATAGAGGATGAAATGAGATAGGAGAAAGGTGAGGCACTCGTCCACTGTCCCTCTCTTTCTCTCTTTATCAGAGCCTCAATTGGAAAGTGCTACGTTTTTCCATTTAAAAAGAAACCGCCGTAGCTCAGAGCTCAAACAGGGCCTGAACGAAACACTCGCCAAGGATCCACCCGATAAAAAAAAAACAAATAAAAACAACAACAATAAGAATTTAAAAAACTCTCACGTAAATGCATAAAGGGAGGAAAAAATCCAGGAGGTTCAAGAGGTCACATGGAGGAAATATTACAGAGAGAAAAAAAAGGTTGAATTTGAACAAACAAAAACGAATAAAAAAAAGGCTTTAAAAACATTCCCAAACATCAGAGTGTGCAGCTGATTTCAGATAATCGTCCATGTATAAAAACTCCAGCATGCAAAAAAATAAACAAAAAAAAATCTCTAGACCAAACCCAACTTGGAATAGCAGTGTATATATTTTCTTAGTGCCATTGCATTCTTTGAACATTAGCAAAGGAAATCCAGCCGCAGTTGTTTGCACCGTTGTAAATCAGGAAGCTATACAGACGCCAAGGCCTTAAAACCACAAGCAGGCTTGCTATGATGCTACGCTACGCCACCACTCCTGCTTTGTCCAAAACAACAAGCACCACTTCAATTCACTGTGAACGGAAGGAAATTCAAAACATTTGTACCAAACCTTCCAAAAAAAAAAAAAAAAGGATGAAAGACTGCATTGCCAGATGAGCTTAAACTGCATTTAAACATCTCAGGAGTGTTTTGGTTTTTTTTTTTTTTTGGGTTTTTTTTACTGTATTGTTCTGCCTGTGAGATCTCAGGACTCTTTCCACCTCTTCATAAACAAATAAAACATAAAGACACATTAGTCACTGCTTTGGTGACTGTGTAGAATCCAGGAAGTCAAGGTTACTAGATATGACCGGGTCATCCTCGTAGGTAATAACGTGCTACTTTTTTTTCCGCAGCATGTTGCTCTGACTCACATTTTCAGGGATAAAAGCACTTACTGTAAGACCATATGAATAATCAGCGTTTTTTTTTAATATATATATATATATATATATATATATATATATATATATATATATATATATATATATATATCTCGTAGTGTGCTTTGGGTTCACTCTTACATAAGCGCTTTTATTACTAGGCTGACTGATAGCCACATCACATGCAGGGTTACAGGAATTTAAAACAGACTCGTTGAGAGGGCAAATTAAATAGAAGCGGAGAACATAATGAAAAAAAGGAAAGAGAGAGAGAGAGAGAGAGAAACTGAGAGACAGAGGAAAGGAAACAAAAAAGACGTTGATTGTCTTTGACAAGCTGTTTCTGACATGACTGATGGGAAGAACAAACACGTGAGAGGGCGAGAGGAAACACGAAGATGACAACGGAGAGAGAAAGAAAAAAAAAAAACCAGAAAGGGAGAGAAAGAGAGAGAGGTCGAGAGAGAAAGGGAGAGAGAGAAAAAGAGGGCAACAAGCTGACTCCCGGCGCTGGTTATTTGTGGAACAACAACAGCTCTTGGAGCGTAAAATGCAAACCGAAAGACACAGAAGGGAGAGAAAGAGGACGGTAAAAGAGAGAGACCTAGCAAGTTGTGACGGCTTGTTTATAGCGGTTGTTTGTTTTTTGTTTTTTTTACAAGAAAAATAAAGAAAGCAGAAATGGAGAGAGGAGAAAACGGAAATTGACAAGAGGGAGGACAAGCGCTTGGGCTGAGATGAGATGAGAAAGAGCATGCGAGAGAGAAACAGAGGGAGGGAGGAGGAATGAGTAACTGAGATGATGATAAGCAGTGATAGGAGGATGTAGAGAAAATGGGAGGACAGAGGCTCCTGCTGCTCATAAAAAACAATAAAACGAAAGCGAGGTGAAGACGAGACGAGCGCAGAGAACGGGGGGAAAGCTATGCTAATGAAATAACAGTGCGGTCAGCTGTACTTACCTCACTGCAAACAGGTTAACCAAGTCTGACAATTACCGTTGAGTTCACTTAATGGACGTCTCTGTGTGTGCAAGAACCACTGTACTTTGTTGTTGTTGTTTTTTTTTTCATCCCTTTATAGTTATGCATAATGTTGTGGAACATCCACAAACCTAGATTGCTCCTACAATCACTTACATTATATTTACATGTCCAAAAAACAAAACAAAAAAAAAGCAGATTATTGTGTTAGTGAGGAACTGCAAAACCCCTTACAGCTTTCCCTCTCACTGTTACACAGTGCTGACACTGGAGACTCCTTCCAAAAATATGAAACAAACATCTCCTTGCAGAAAACGTCATATCAACAATTCCACATGTTTATATTGAAATGATAAGATTTTACCATGTTAGAAGAAATGAAAGGTGTGCTTTTCAGTCCAAACACACGTTTGCCCTTTCTTACAGCTGCAAATAAAATACCTGCTATGAGGAGAAATTCAGGTCTCTGGGAATTCAGAATGCTCCGCCCATTCAGCTTTCCTAGCTTTCCTAGCCTTGGTATGTGTTTAGAAGAAAGAGTAACGAGAGAGAAGAGCTAACGTTCTCCAAAATCTCTGGCTAGACCTGCAGCAGGCTCTGTGATGAAGCACTGCGGATGAAATGGTTAGGTCAGAAGCTCTTACTGCGTAGAGACATTTGTGTTTGTGTGTGTTGCACATGTGTGAGTGTGTGTGTGACCTAACATAACTCATAACGGTGCTCAATTGAATACATGTGTGCTGCTCTTATCGCAACTTCAAACGCAAACATAATTCAGAACACGTCTCAGAGTGCGTCTGCAGATAGAGACATTCACTGTGTGTGTGTGTGTGTGTGTGTGAGGACAAATGCAGAGAAAGTGGGCTTGAGGGTGGAGTGTGTACAAGTGTGTGTGTGTGTGTATGTGCTTTGCTTTTATATCTTCTTTTATCTGTGGACAGAGCTGTACAAAAAGAGCCTGCGAGTGTGTGAGTGTGTCGGTGTGTGTGAAAGTGTTTTTTTATTTTTTGTTTTGTTTTACAAGTGACCCCACAATGAAAGGGAAACATGAAAGGTCTGACGCTGTGGGGACACTTTGCTGGTTCCCACGAGCAAAAAAAATGCTTTGTCACATAAAACACTGATTTCATTTGCAAAACTGAAAGCCACACGGTTTCTGTTTGGATCCTTGCGGTTAAAGTTCGGATTCGGTTTAGAAAGAGGCAAAGCGGTGTTAGAGCAGAGTTCAATGGAAAACTGCTGCAAAGACAGCAGTGTGAGCATTTCTCTCTCTCTGTCTCTCTCTCTCTGTCTGTGTGTGTGTGTGTGTGTGTGTGTGTGTGTGTGTGTGTGTGTGAATTATGGTGTGCTTTCTCTTGCAGACTGAACTCGGAGAGCTGAGCTCCCGTTCGCTTCGGCTCACTATTTATATCTCTGGCTCCTGCTTCATATTTCCTGTAACCAAATAAAACTTTATAAATCAAATGCAACACATTCATAAAAATGATATAAGCTATTGACAAAAGGCTTCGTAAGCAATTAAGAGATTGAGGACAACTGGAGGAGAGAGCGTGTGAGGGAGGCAGAAGCGGCATCACAAACGGCTAAGCATGCATTACTTTCTTACACTAAACACTATGTGTTTGAATATGCCGTACATGATGTAGGGTTTTAAGCTAGTAATACATCAAATCGCTCAGTGCTGTTTCGCGGTAAAGGGAAATGATGAATTACCGCGTGGTACCTCAGATCACTGAACAGCCGCCAAAGGAAAAACTACTGAATGTAAAAATCCTATATTTTCAGACTAAACGTAGCTGCCTCGAATAGCTCCGCCCCCATCCGCTACATCTAACTTGCCATGTTACATGTGTTTCCAATGTGTCCAACTTGCCATGTTTCATTATTTATCAGCGTTAGTACTTTATCCAAATACATCTTACCAAGTTTCTCACTAAAAGTTTGCAAAGTACTCAATTTGATATGCAGCTAGAGGCTGATACAGAGAGAGAGAGAGAGAGAGAGAGAGAGAGAGAGATAGATAGACATGGCTTAAAGTACATCAGGGACAAAAACAAGAGCAGAGGAGCAGTTATTAACAACACTTGGCATCAAGACAAATCGTAGTATCTTGCCATAAACACCAAAAAAATATGGCTGCTTTGTGACCCTAAAAGAAGGAGTTTAACGACGCCGTGGAGCCGTTGTGGAAATCGCACGCATAAACGTGCATGATTTGTAGCGCGGTCGAAAAACTGGTGTCCCCGATCCTGAAAAAAAAAAAAACAGCCGTGTGTGATGATAGTTCATGTAATGCGGTTAAGTTTTCATAGCATAGATTTGATAGACGTGTCCAAGTCAAGGATGAGGATAATAACGGTGTACGGCGGAGCTCCTGAGTGGCGCGGCGGTGAAGAAAAGTGTTCGACTCAAGAGCATCTGGAGATCTTGAGTTCGAATCCTGGTGATGCAGCAGCCAAGAGAGCAAAACTGGCCGTGCTCTCTGGGTGGGAAGGATAGCTCCTCATAGTCTCCCTCACCCTGTCAATCACACAGAAGCTTCATGTCTCTCTGAGCAAACATGCGATAGCCTTCATCCACTCCAGTGGGTAGCTGCTCTGTGATAGACGGGAGTGTGGCAGTGCTGTGCATATACATGATGTGTGCATGAGAAAGAAAGAGAAAATGCTGTTATACATTATAGTAAGTATAGTTATCACTGTCTGAATCATGGTTTCACTATATTGCTTTTAGGTAATTATGCTTTTTAGATACAGCCACAGTTGTACTGTGGTATCTTATAATATACAGTAATTCTGGTTGTTCTACTACAACATGACACTGTTTTTGACTGTGATACCTCTGTTAACTATTACCTTAATAATAAACTGACAACCCGTGTTTTTTCTTTCGCGACAACATACCCATGGTTCGTTTTCACAAGGGGGGACAGAGAGACAAAATGAGGCTCGTTCAAATCTTTGGCGTGTGGGAGTGTGTGAGAGCACTGGGTTAAATCTCCAGCGAGACTATGAGTGAGTGGAGTTTTGGGAGTGTGAGATTGTGTGTGAATGTGCATGCAGGACAGCCAAAGTAGCCTCCTGAGGTACATATGAGTATATCAGAGTGACAGCTCTGGCACTGGAGCATAAATGTGCCTCATAATAATTACAAATGAGGATACACTTACGCAAACACACCCCCAAATCAAAAGCAGACATGTATATTGAGCTCACGTACACCATACACACAGACAGCGGACCGAGCCTGGTGACTCGGCTCACGTGCTATGTGTGCGTGTGTGTGTCGTGGCGATCTCCACTCTGCTTTCCATGACATTTCCGTTCTCAGCGACTTATTCACTTTCCAGCCCGATTCACATCATGCTCTCGCATCTCAAATCTCTCTGTCTCGAACTGTGTTTCCTTTGTTTCTAACCACCACTATGAAGGCACAGGCCCCAGGACATCACAGTACTACCAGCTCCTTCTTTAGACACCTGGCTGCAGACACGCAAGAAACGTAAAACACACACACGCACACACCAGACTAATATTTCTAGCCCCAAAAGAGGGGCCTACATATGTTCAAAATATGAATCTGTTTATTGTTCCAAATATCTATATCTGGAAGAAAACAGAGATAGTAATTCACTCTCTGTAAATTCTGGTTCTGATATCTGCTTACAGTATTTTCTAGTTGGTTCTACTTCACAAAATAGAAACAAACAATTAGCCTCATTTACAACAGAGAGACCTAGACCAGGCAGTTACTAAGGATGAACGACTGAACGCCGTAATTTCTTGTTAACGAACGCGGTCTTTCTTTGTCCCGCGAGCTTCACATCTGACAGCGTAAAAGTAAAAACCTCTCGCTCAGGCAACTTTATTACTTTATTTGTTGGCATCCAGTGGAGTCCCAATGCACACCACCATGATCTATCTTTCTGGCAAGTTTTCTAAAAAAAGAAAGTTATCTGATCATTCCAAGTAAGTATATTTGGTATTCGGTTATATCCGTAGCGCAAAAAAGAGAGAGAAAGAAAAAAGATTTTATCATCCAATCAGCTACTTGATTTTCTGAATACTCAGTAGGCCGATGTTCTAAAAAGCAATATGTAGTGCTGTGTTTTGATATTGAAGTGATAACATTATATTTCCCAGACATTCAACCTTTAAAGCTTGGTATAAAACTATATATCTGTATATGGCTAGTTGTATCATCAGTACTGGGTGCACCTGATGAACAGTAGACCTCTTCCAAGGAAGTGTGCTGTCCAGGAAAAGCAACTGTGTGTGTTAGGTACAGTTACATTTATATAGTGCTTTTCTAGACACTCAAAGTGCTTTACATAGTATGGGGGGCGGGGGGAGGGGGGGGGACGGACTGTGTGTGTGTGAGTGTGAAGGAGTGAGATGCTGGAGGACTGCCAGGTTGGGTGCTAAGCCATGAGGAAAACCGTTAACCTGCCTGACCCTGTAATCGTCTCCACCCCAGCACACACTCTGCAGTCACTCCATCTGCCAATCACGAGGGCAACAAACAACACAAATAAACAACACACTCGGCCAGAGCAGGTGTCCACTGGCTTACACAGGTCAGAGAGGAAAAGAGAGAGAGAGGTCAACAGAAAAAGAGATAAACAGATGGAGCATTATTCTGAAGAGCTGGGGGAAAAAAGTTTTTTTATTTAAAAAAAAAAAAGTCATTTCTTAGTTATGATCTGAAGTAATTATGTGAATTTGCTTTGGGTGATTAACTCTAAAAATAAAGTGATCAATAAAACAAAGCGCTTTTGTAACGCCTACAGATGTCAGACTTTTACTTAGCCACTTTTCGCCATAACAGCTTTCAGAGATGAACAGATTGCGAGGCTGTAAAAATAAATAACGCAAAATGATGCCGCTATTGATCATTGAACAATCATTTACTAAACCTAATTAAAAGTCTAATGGGGTACAAAATGCACATAATGCTTATTCTGTTAAAAAAAAATACAAAATGATAAAAATCCGACTGTATCAAATCAACCGTGCTAAATTCCATTATTATATTTTAAAAGCTTCTTTATGGAAATCACCGTTCTGAAACGAAGCAGTGTAACGGAACCCCTGTAGTCTAAATATTATGACTGAAAACATACATAAATGCCGACAAAAAGGACTGACGTGAAGTTTCAAACGAGTTAAATCGAGAGAAAGAGCAAGAATGGAGGAAACTCTTAAAATAATACACTAATTTAGGAAATTACACTGTCACTCTGAATGACAGAGTGGAATAAGGAATGAAGTAACAACATGCTGACACGTGAACTCTGAGCCAAGCACACATTCCGTGTACAGTAGAGTTCCTGAGTACTACACTCCCACAATCCTGTTCTCACTGGAGCACAGCTTGGTGGAGGAGCGGCACAGGGCTGTGGGTTCTCTCTGGAGGAGGTAGAACGTCATCAGGATGCTTTCATGACACTGGCGCTGAGATGTGCGTCTCACAGGAACAACATCCAGCCAAACTGGGTCAGCTGTGGGCGCAAGCACGTGTCTGAGCGTGTGTATCTGTACATGGTGTGTGTGTTTCTGTGTGCATGCGTATGCGCTCGAGATTAATGAATGGAAAGCTTCCCTTGAGTTTCAATTCAATATGGATGAGCCACCTTTCAAAAGATCAAATCCAGCATGATAGGGAAATGTATAAATTTAGCAAGGTTGGACGAGGGATAATACGGTCAAGACCTCAATCTTGTTTAGTGGTCAAGAAGGACGCTTTCATTTATTTCTGTCTTTATTTGTCTGTACGGGAAGAATGGGAAAAAATCGTTTTATATGTGTGTGTTTGTGTGGAAGTGGAGGAGAGACTGTGGAGTGGAGGTGTGTGCCTGTATAGACATGTTTTTAGAGCTTTGTGGGGACCAAATGTCCTCGCATTGATAGGACTTTGTGAGAGTTTTGACCTTGTGGAGACTTGTGTAGGCATGGCATTATTTAGCCACAGTAATACACAAGTCAATGATAATTAGGGGTGAGGGTTAGGAGTTCAATATTTTGCACTGACTATACAATATATCACAATACAGCAAAAGGTAATAAAACATTAGCAAAATTTTTGCATCGTTGTAAAAGGTTCCCTTGAAGTTCCTTGAAACGTGCCGCGTTATTCAATGTGTTGATGGAATTTCCATTAAAACAGGAAGTCAAGGCAGGACATATCGAGTTGCTCCTCCCCCTTTTAAAATAGCCAATAATGTTTAGCTTACCGCAACACACCACACAATTCACATGGTACTAACTGGCTTAGCCGTATTTGACGGTTAGTACCATGAATGTTTATAATGTTGGGGGCGGGACACTTCAGATTCTAGAGGGCATCTGATTGGACAGAAAATCTGACGAGAAGCTGAAGTGCTGAATGATGTCATTCAAATTGTTGATCCGTATTGGTGGAAAAGAGACGGTAAATTTAGAATGCATATCTCTTATAAGTGAGAATTTTGTTATTGTTTATGACAAAAATTGCTTATGGTTGTTTATGACATTGTTTATGTTATTGTTTAGATATAGATAACCTTAAGGCTTACATATTCATACTAAAAACCACAAAACTTCAATTTTATTTTCATGGGGAAATTAAAACTTTAATACTACATTTTTAAACTGCATGTATGTTTTGTTAGTTTGTTTTTTGGTGTGTTTTTTTTGTTTTGTTTTGTTTTGTTTTACAAATTATTTAAGCTGTTCAAATTCATGTTTAGTTTGTTTCTTGCCTTGTCTTAGGCTTACCACAATATCCATGGTGTGGGGAAAATCCATAACGTGGCACTGCATCATACCATTATTCACTTTAATACCGGTATACTTCCCAGCTCTAATGGAAATTCCCCACAAAGGTATAATTACAAACATGTGTGTGTGTCGGTAGGGTGGCGTTTCCTGTTCTGTGTATGAGCATCGTCGAGGAGTTTTGATGGAAGTGAATGGCCACACAGGTGAATGATGTCTGTGTGAGTTCACTGATTAAATGTGTGAGTGCGTGTATGTGTGTAGGAAGCAGTGAATGTGCAAGTAAGTATGTGTGTGTGTGTGTGTGTGTGTGTGTGTGTGTGTGGCCTTGCTTATATCAGTCACTGGAATGGGAACCTGCAGAAATGGGTCAATGATAGCCAGTCTCTCTCTCTCTTTCTCTTTCTCTCTCTCTCTCGCGCTCATAGATCTGTGAATGTCTTTTTTTTTTTTAACCTTGCTATTTTCTTCTCTATCAGATGAATGTACATCTGATGTTAAAAAGAGTCTGTTCAGGTCCATAAGACAGGCTTACTCTCAAACACGCACTCACTCTCTAGCTCTGAAAATCCTGTGCTTTTGATTCACATTTAACATCTATTATACATTATAGTCCAGAGGTATTAACATGTTTGTTTGCAAAAAAAAAACAAAAAAAAAAACAATGAAATATTTTTTTTCTTCAAGAGGTTACAGGCAATAATATACAGCATTCCTTAACATACAACACAATAGTGTACATCCAACTGAGTCCTTATCAATTTTAGCATCTAAATTGGAGCCTGGATGGAAAGGGCACTTGCTTTTGGAAAAAATCTCAATCTCTCTCTCTCTCTCATATACACACACGCACACATACACACACACACACACACACACACAAACCTGTTGCAGGCTGACTCTTGGTAGTATAGCCTCATATTGAGGGGACTGTTTGTCCGTGTGTATTTGTGAGAGAGAGCATGAAATAGAGAGGGGGGTACTGGAAAGAGGAAGGAATTAATTTAGGTAGGTATAAGGCTCTTTGTTGTGTGGCCACTCAGTCCTCCCCGAGGTTTTTTCTAGGCCTGTTGAAACAAATGTGTGTGTGTGTGTGTGTGTGTGTGTGTGTGTGTGTGCATTTTTATTGCTGGTTATCCAACAGGAGGCTACTAGCCACAGCTCCAGGGGGTTTAGATTTGATGGCTCAGAATAATCCCCACTAGACATTTAATTTTCCCTCCTATAATTAATAAAAAAAATTGTTATATAATTTAACTGATCTCTCTCTCTCTCTCTCCTCTCTGTCCTCTTTATAATGTATGTGTGTATGTTACTGAATGTTGTTTTTGGTCTCAGCATTGACTGTGTATTGTTTGGATGTGTGGACTGATGGCTTTCTGTGGATGGAGCTGACGGATGTTTCTTTTTAATGACTGTAAATGGTGTTTAAATCAGCACACACTCGTCTCAAACAATGTCGAGCCGCTAAACGAGCTCAAATATACTTGTTTATACGGTTTCCGATCCTCTATGACACAATTATATGCAATATGGACAAAAAGACATCACAGTAGAAGCAACATCTTGAAGCTAAAATCATATGTTTATTGAGCGAAATAACGCATTTCGATGTGATTAGTACGCAAAGCATGCTGGAGGCCCAATGCTAAATTTCTGAAAAAAAGCTGACGCTACTGGGGAAATAATGGGGCAACTGTGTAATTTCGATTTTGGCCAAACTATTCAATTAAGGTCATCTTAGACGTGTTTCCTTTCTCTGTGTTCATGTCTCTATCTCTCTCTATTCTCATTGGTGAGTGGCCACCCCATCACCACAGCAACCACTCATGCCCCGCCCACCATGATGAGCTATCTTTCCTTCTTCCCGGCTCTACAGGTTCCTTCAGTGCGGCTCTGAAGCTGTAACTGTATTCGAGTCTTCGCCCGACATCACACACAAACACAAACACACTCCCTACATTAGCCTAGCCTACATGTGACGCAAGCACAATACCGCTATGATGCGTGACCAAACATTTGTGGGGCCTTGAGGCAACTTGTACTTCCAGAGACATCCGAGGAAGTGGAGTAGGAAAGAGAAACTGTAGAGGTGAAGGACAAGGATTCAGAGAAAACAAATAGGGTGGTGAGGGATAGAGGGATGAGAGGCGGGAAAAAAAAAAGAAACAGGGAAGTGGGTCAGTGGTCTGATGGGAGGAAAGAGGCCTGTGTGAAACAGAGAGAGAGAGAGAAAGAGGGGAGGAGGAAAGATTCTATATTAAGAAAGAGGGAAAACGAGACAGAGAAAAAGTTAGGGCGATCTCAAAGGCGCTCGTACAAGTTATTCATTTCTAGGTCATTTTGGAGCCAAATGTCAAACAAGAAGAACATTTGAACACACACGCAGACACAGTGCACACACACACTTGCTCAGACAGCCAAAATGGTTGCAGAATGCTCACTAGTGCGCAGTCCGTTCTAAAGACTGTAATTACATTTTACTGTCACTTTTAATTAAAGGTTATAATGAAAGCAAGCACAGCTCTGCCAGACAAGAAAACCAGCAAGTACACTGACACTGACAGGGCATGGGCGTGTGTGAATATATGTGTGTGTGTGTGTGTGTGTATGGGCACAGATGGCGTATATTTCTGCACGCCAACGGTCGTGCATGTCATTAGTGCTAGAATGGGTGTCTACAAAGTTATTCTGTTTCCATCTGTTTTTATTTGATGGTTTGTGTTTTCACCAAGCATGAGTGAGCATGCAAATGTGTGCGTGTCAGTGCGTGCATGTGTGCACACGTATGTGTGCGCGTCTCCGAATTTTTGCAAGCCATGGGCCAAGGTTTGCCCCTTTAAGGATTAACGTCTTCAAAATAAGTACGAGTATAAACACAAATAAATGCACGCACAATCACAGAGAAGGCCTGGATAAGAATAGGTACACAAATTTCTCAAACCTATGGTTTAGTGCAGCAGCCTAAAACACACACACTCACACACAGAAACATCTGGAGGTCTTTAAATCAGTTCAGACAGTCTTAAGCCACAGTGATCTGAAAGCCAGACTTCACCAACACCACATATTGTGGTTCTGTGGAGAGAGAGAGAGAGAGAGAGAGAGAGAGAGAGAGAGAGCGAACGATCACAGCCAAATTACTGTGTTCATTAAAAGAACAGACGCTAACACTTCACACACACACACACACACACATCCAAATACACGGCCCAGTAAACTGTTCAATATGTGGAGGTCATAGCACCGAGCCCGAAACAGCACAGAAGAGATCCCATAAGCAATCAGAGCCTCCGAAATTCAACTATATTAAACACCTTCCTGCAAAACTACACCCTCATCACAGTAATGAAGACATTCATCTTCCAGGTAGGAGAATATGAATTATACCTTCATTAAGACTGCCCAAATGTGTCGACTGAAACAATTAAGAAACTAAAGAAAAAACCCAGGGGTGATAAGTGGTTTGACACAAGTGTTCGAAAATAGGACAGAAGTAAGAAATAAAAGCGAAGATTTCAGAATTTCAGAACGAAAAATATACACTAACACAACTAGGTAGAAATGAAGAGCCAATTAATAAAAATAGCTCCTGGGAAAACTGAAAAAAACCCATTTATAATAAAATAGAGTTATAGACAAAACAAAGTGGTGGTGCAGGTAGTATTCAAAATCACTTCATTTCCAAGTAAGCAATATCAGTTTAAATACAGAATCTGTACAGTATAAAGTAAAATAACGAATAAAAGTCATTCGATTTTTAGAACAAAGGACCTCGAGCATTCCCTGCTCTCATGCATTAACTTTTAGCATATTGATCTCACACTATACTAACATCATGAAACACTTTTCTGAGTGCCGTGGGGATTCTCAGGTATCAGGACTTCTATAACTCCACCGCAACTAGGAACTGTTTAAACGTCAAGGTATTTTTGCCACTAATCATTTCGGTCTTATTTACTTTAATTAAGCAAATCTCCAGTAACATATTCTAAAATATCTCCAGGATACATATTAAATATATAGATAATGTCTTTAAGTATCACAATATATTTTATCTTCACCCCCCCCCCCCACTCCATCTCCTATTAGTGTGCAAAAACCTAGAAATTAGTCATGCAATCTCAAATAAATAAATAAATAAATAAGTACACAGGTAAATACAAATAAATGAGTACTTCTCAAACGACTCAACATGATTCTCAGTGTAGTCCCTGACATCTGGACACATGGTCTCATAACTCCCTCGTTCAGAAATGGAGATGGATTTGATCCGAATAATTACCCGGCCATCTGTGTGAACAGTAATCTGGGGATAGCTTTTTGTACTATTATTCATTCAAGACTTAAACACTCTCATCAAGCCAACTGGATTTGTGCCAAGTCACAGAATACAGGGTCGTACTGATGCCTCGCACGGCTTCTGACAAAGGTCTAGTTTACCAAGCTTATAGAATATGTGTTAAGGATAAATCGCAGAACTAATAACATTCGTTTAGTTACATTCTAACGCGAGCAGTATTTAACCGTTGCGTGACTGAACAGGCCGCCATTTTAGAGCGTCCTGCGGCACTTCGGCACAACTCTGAGATCGAATTACTCCTCTAAGAGAACGACCTGATTCTGTTGCCCCCCACTGAACACGGCCTAAAGCACAGTCTGGATCTACTGGAGCACGACTGACAGACCTGGAGCCTGACAGGAAACATGAAAAAGACTAAAACAGTTATTTTCCAAAAGAGATCCAGACCTCAGGGCGACACTGAGCACCGGCTGAACAGAGACATCCATGGACATCCATTAATGGGCCAGTCTGGGCTAACTTTAATCGACCCATTTAAAGACTTTAGGGTTACATGGTATTGTTTATTTGACGATATACTGTCAAACATTGGTACGTGCAATACACTTGATGTAAAGTACGGTGCTTAGGGCATCCCCCGTCACTGTTAGGCTTTTATGACAGGAATTTATAAGCATCATACTGGCCACTTTAATAGGAAAACCTGTATATCTGCTCATTCATGTAGTCAATTACGCAGTCAGCTGATCACGTGGAAGCAGTGCAATACATAAAATCATGCAAGAGCTTCAGTTCATTTTCGCATCAAACTTGAGAAATGGAGGAAAATGTGATCTCAGTGACATTGACCACGGCATGGTTGTTGGTTCTGATGGGTTAGTTTGAGTATTTCCGCAACTGCTGATCTCCTGGGAATTTTATATACAACAATCTCAAGAAAAACAACCTGTGCTCACCCCAGCCTCAGATTCCTGTTCTTATCCAGTCTGGCCAGACCTTTCTCTTCAACAAAACGTTTCCGCCCACAGAACTCCCGTTCACTGAATATTGTTGTTTTTAAACATATTCGCACATACTTATATATCAGATGAGGGACTTTTGTCTAAAACCTTCTGTTGGGTATCTCTGGTTAGTAGGTGCTTATACTGTGGTTTCAATAAGCGTGGTGAGAAATTGAGTACTAAAAAAATGTCAGTATTATGTTCTACAGCAGAACATAGCCCATATTCAGTAATGATTAACAAATGAAATTCAGGGAAGGTATAAATTATATTTAGGTCAGTTTTGGCCTAAATGTCAGTCTTTAACATTACTGTAATTGTCTATTCAATGCCTTGTTAAAAATCTAGTTGATAAATACTAGAATATAAATGTTCATGTATCTCAAACCTCTTTGTGCTTATTGATTTTAGATGTGCACAACACATGTGTGTTGCAGTTAAACACCAGCCTCATTTTCACAGAATATGACTGAGACTGAAATGATTGAGGTATAAGTTCCATGGTCCTCCACTATAGTGAGTGGAAATTGCTACATAAACCACAATGTTACCTAATGGGACAAACATCCAGCTGAAATTATGCAAGTCTGTAAAAGCAAGTGCTGACACGGCCTCCCACCCCTCCACAGCTTCACCAAGACTTCTACTGTTACACTTATTTGCATTTTTTTTTCCTTTTGTCTTCTCATTTCCCTTCCTTTATTTTGTTCCTCTCCTATCCCAACCCAAATCCGAGTATAATCAAAGCCAGCGCTTCATGAATTTCTTAATACATCACTTCTTGTTATTTTTGACGACTCTTTGGCAAAGCTGCAACTAAATATGGCCGTGCCAATAAAGCTCATCACATTGAAATAAAATGGAGAGAGAGAGAGAAAGAGAGAGAGAGAGCAACTTAGAGAAGCAGCCAATCGAAATAATACATCCTGACATCTGTCCCTGCCCAGTGCTCCAGGGAAAGATGGAAAGAGAGGGAACGAGAAAGAAAAAGACTGAGGCAGATGAAGGGAAAAAGAGCTGATGGATTGTGCAAGAAGAACAAGTGATGACAGTGAAATGACACTGTGTGTGTGTGTGTCTGTGTGTGTGTGTGTGTGTGTGTGATGCAGGTGGACACGTGTGTGGTTGTGTCTTCGTGTGTGTGTACATGTTGCTTCATGGGATTATGGGCTGACTGTTCAGTCAGTCAGTGTGTGTGTGTGTGTGTGTGTGTGTGTGTGTGTGTGTGTGTGTGGTGTGATTTGCTGAATGTGACATACTTTCTGTTGTCTGTCTTTCCTCAGTGGATTTGCAGATTGAAGCTGGGTTTGGAAGCCTGCACATTTGGAAGGATGCTCTTTTGGCAGTGTGTGTGAGGGAGTGGATAAGAGAGGGAATGAGCTTCTGTGTGTGCGAGTGTTAAGGGGGAAGAGAGCTGATTAGATGGATTGTTTAGGATTTCTGTATTTGGAGTATCAGTGCAACGTGCAATGTTTAAATCTTTACAATTTTGAACCTCTAATTTGTTTCTAAACAAACACAGCGCTGTCGCAGAGAGGTAAATGTTGTAAATGTTATGAGATTTAAATCAGTGCACCATTCTTAACACTTACAATATGCTGATTCAAAGCCATTATTATGGATGTAAAGGCTGATAACTCTTTTATTGCCATAAATAAAGTGGATATGTTTTATTATTATTATTAATATTATTATTATTATTATTATTTAGAAACACTATAAAATGAAGTTAATTTTGAATTTTGCATTGTACATTTATCTCTTGCTCTTACGCCCAGTGCCCATCAGTTCCAATGAAGAAGGTCCCAGTGAAGGAGGCGTGTCTGTCAGTCCAAATGAAGAAGGCGTGGCTCCTGTGTCTGTCAGTCCCAGGGAAGGAGGCGTGGCTTCTGTGTCTGTCAGTCCAAATGAAGAAGGCGTGGCTTCTGTGTCTGTCAGCCCCAGTGAAAGAGGCGTGGCTTCTGTGTCTGTCAGCCCCAGTGAAGGAGGCGTGGCTTCTGTGTCTGTCAGTCCAAATGAAGAAGGCGTGGCTTCTGTGTCTGTCAGTCCCAGTGAAGGAGGTGCGGCTTTTGTGTCTGTCAGTCCCAATGAACGAGGCGTGGCTTCTGTGTCTGTCATTCCCAGTGAAGGAGGCATGGCCTCTATGCCTGTCAGACCCCCACACAAATGCATATCCGACCTTCCTTTCTCATATCAAATTGTAAAATGCAACTCATAATTGTAAAAATGATATTGTGTTATTGTTAAAAGGGCAAATATAGAGAAGTATAAAAAAAGGCATCTTCTTCCCTAATCCAATGTTTAACCACACACGTTTTTAATTGTATTTTTGTATCATACTTGTACTCGTGGCACTGTTAAGTCTCCTCATGAGTTGGAATGAACTTTTTAGAATGTTGCCATAATAACATTTGTAATTGAATGTGTCGGAAGAAGTCCTTTTTTCATCAAGATATACTGAATAAATGTGTACTATACTATTTGCATGACTCAATTCAAATGAAGAGTTAGGAAGGTTGAGATTAGGATTGGCGCGTGGTTAGCATTCAAATGTTTTCTTACGATTTTATTAATAAAATTCAAGCATAAAACACATTGCTCTTATCTGATTCGATGTGGATTCATTTTTCATGAGATCAGGTTCGAAATATATCTAAACCATGTGCTAAACTAGCTTTCACAGGTATGCACGATAGTGTGCACGATAGGCAGGCAGGACATGCAAATGTTTTAACAGGATACTGGGACCAGGGGTTATTTTTGGTTCTCTCTCTTGTTCTGTCAAATACCCAAACTTACAGAACTACACCTGCTATCTCAAAACTACCGGCACAATCTCCACCACCAGTGCACCAGTGACTCAAGTGGAGTGTGAGGTCTGGTTTGAAAATGCAGTTTCCTATAAATGTATTCCTTATCGCACCTCTGCCTGTTTCAGACACTTCAAGTTTGAGAGCAGGCTATTAGCTTGTTAGTGAATAGACACACACACACACACACACACACACACACACACACACACACGGTCCCATTATCTCAGGTTGTTTTGAGTTTGGAGTGTGGGGCATGAGAATTAAGTCGGATCCATAACTCTGAATAGACTCGGGTTGTGTGTGTGTCTCTCTCACTCCCCTACAGAATTAATTACCTTAATTAAACTGCATAATTGCATGTATTAAAACAGTGGATTGAGAAGGTGACAGAGATGGGGGAGGACCAGCCCAGGCCAGGCAGACAGAGTGGTGTGACAGGCACTTCAGTGTTAATAAACATGTTATAAATCAGCACATTGTTCTTGGTGATGTGTAATTAAAAACCTGCTTAAATGGCATTTTAAGCAGGAACAGTGGGTAATATACGCTACGATCCCGGCTTCCTAATCTGTGCAAGTCGATCTAAATCCTCGCAGGCTGTAGTCCTGTTACGTGTTATTCTAGAACCCTAAGCCCTGAAGCGGAACCCAAATCGACCTATCACAGCGGCAAAAGCCCACTTACATTACAAGGCTGATCATATCATCAAGGCGATCGGTTACCCACAAACACCACTTTCCAAAACTCCAACATGGGTTTTGCATTCTTAACGACGATTAAAATCTTGGAATCGCATGACGGCATGCGATGAATTATTCTTTTGGCATTGTGCATGCTATCAAACAATAAAAAGGAAAGAAGAAAGAAAGTAAGAAAGAAAGAAAGAAAGAATGTAGCAGAGAAGCACTGTGTGTTTTTGTGGGTTGTGGTGGTGGTGGTGGGGGGGTTAAGGGGGGTTGGTGGGGGGGGGTTAGAAGGCTGGGGCTTAGACAAATATCTCGTTGTATTGTATTGGATGTCCCAAAAAATTTGATTTATAAAAGAAAGACGGCACAGATGTGCTAGAGCACAGAACCCACACTCAGATCACCAGGGAAGACAAAATCAAATTGAAGAGCCAATCTAATGAAACTCAAAAGTGTGTGTGTTGTGTGTGTGTGTGTGTGTGTGTGTGTGTGAGCTAAACCGTGCACTTTTGTCCCCATCTCTCTGGCGTGCACACGCAGAACAGCTCGTCAGCACAATCCTCCCTGAACACTCTAATCTCTGTGCACAGCAAACATCCTCGCTGTTTAAAGTCCTGCTTATCCAAAATGTCTCTCGGTGCATTTGTGTGTATGTGTGTGTATGTGTGTGTGTGTGTGTGTGTGTGTGTATACCAGATATATGAGCTAAGAGAGATTTATAACACGGACAAGTCCGACTGCTGCATTAAGGCCTGTATTTCAATAGTGCGTCTGTCGGAGAGTGTAAATTACAGCGTGTGTAATTCGCCAGAGCGCTTGTTTCATTGTGCGACGTTGTGTAGCGGCAGCTGTGTGTGTATGTGTGTGTGTGTGTGTTGTAAATGCATGCTGTGTTCATTATGGCTTTTAATGGGTCATGTTTGCGTGATCTCGCACGTTAAATCACAGTCATGTTTGCATGTCTGTGCATTCGGGCCGCTGAGATGGTGTCAAGGGTCAATGGCACGGTGCAGGCTGGATAAACCGCCCCCTGTTCACGGGAAACACATCCCTCCACGAGTAGTTCCTTGGAAGAGTGTGGAACAATGTACGCTTTGTCCACTTTCCGCACAGACAGAAGGGGGGGGGGGGGGGTTGGGGGCTCTCGAGGGGGGCTGATGAGTTTGTGTCAGTGTTTATGTTCTAAAGGTAGCTGTTAAATTAATCAGTGTTCATGTTCAAATGAACCTGATCATTAGGGGGGAAAACACACACACACACACACACACACACACTTGCAAAAGCATCAAACAGTGTGTCATGAAGCACATATGGCACTAATACACACAAGGCCCCATTTGCTCCTACAGAGAGATGATGGTTCTGGATGTTGACCTAAATCGGAGCGGCGACTTGTCACATTCTGTTATTCACACTCAGCACACTTTTTTCCCCCTCTTCCCTTCTTTCTATGTCCTGTTACTGGTCCCCTGCTTCCCTCCCTCTCACCATCATTACAGCGACATTTCTCATCCCAAAAAGCCCAGAGTCTGTCCCTCTTTCCCTTTATGTCCCGACCTACATTTATCTGCGTCCTCATCAGTACGAGTGTCCTTGTGTTAAAAGTGTGTGTGTGTGTGCGTGCGTGTTTATGTAACCCTCATTGGCTCTTCCTGTTTGCTGTCACAGTTATTCTTTTCTCCGTCTCTGAGAACACATCGCTACCCGGCCGTGTCGACCGGCAGACGCAACCACTCCAAACTCCTCTCGTCCAATCAGAGCAGATGTGCGCCCCAGCCGAACAGGAATGGCAGCATGTTAACCATATTAAACAGGGTCATTAAACGTGTTAATGCACTCTTCCACCAGCATTGCTTCCTTTCACTCATCCCACTGCTCTGTTAATGGCTCTTCCCTTTCTCCTCCTATAGCTTTCCCTCTATGTGTGTGTGTGTGTGTATGTTGATTTAGTGTGAGGTAGAAACGGGGAAGTAAAATCAGAAGGTTTTAAAACGCTCAAATATTTATCAGATATAGATCTCCTTCAATCCCGTGCTCCCTTGGCTCTTTCCCTCCCTCCTCCACTACTCAATTTCCTCTCTCGCCCTCATAACTCGTATGAGAGGCGAAAACATACACGGTAAACAAAGTAATTAACGCCCTCATCACACCTACAACAGAGAGCTGTGTAGACACATGGAGGCAATGCGAGAGTACACGTACATACACACATGTACATACATGCTTTTGACACTGAGCGCGGTTAAGCGACGCGACTGTATGACCCGATGACGCTCTTGAATCGAAACAATACATCCCTATGAAGCTACTCACACCGTCCAATTAGATTTGAGCTTTAGATCACGTGCCCGGAGACGCTGCTGTTGCACAAAAGGGCAAGATAGGTGGCGCTATAGCACAGAAAGCGGTTTTGAAAAGCAGTGGAAACACCAGAGAAGAGTATTCCGGACGAGAGAAGATAATGGATGTTGAGTTCTTGTTATCATCGGTGTCTGAGAACAGAGAGCGTTTTGATTACAGTCGCAGCGAAATCCATTTTCAAATCCGTTTTCTTTCTTTTTCTGTGCTCCGTAACAGTCTGTGTGTTGGTGCTGTTGTGTACATGGTCATCACACTGAGTTTTAACAAAGCATAATGGCAGCAGAAGCCATCGACAAGCGCAGTGCAGATGTGCCCATTGGTGTGTGTGTGTGTGGGAGCTGTGTTAATCTCCGAGGCCTGTGTTCGGCTGTGTGTGTGTATTAGAGTGTGTGCGCTATTCTCTGCACCCTGACTCCAGATGTACCACTCACTGCTCTCTCTCTTACCCTCACATTGCCTCTTCGCCTCTCCCTCTCTCCTTTCTGTGCCTTCAGTCATCCATCACTTTCTTCTCCTCCTTCAGCTCTCGTTCATTTTTCATCCCCGCCTCTGTCTCTCTGCTCCTGAGTGACAGGTTGCCATCTGTCTCTGCCTGCTGTCACGGCAACACGCGGCAACAGCAAACCCGCTGCAGATCCATTCCTGTCAGAGACCCGCACTCTGACTGACAACCTAATGCGTGTGTGTGTGTGTGTGTGTGTGTGTGTGTGTATGGAACTGATACAGAGAGACAAGTTCAGAGTTGTGTCACAGTTACACTAACGTTTATGAAACATCGATCACTACTCGTCTTGACTGTCTCTCTCTCTCTCTCTCTCTCTCTCTCTCTCAACATTCTTTATCTCTCTTAACCTTTTGCTCTCTCGTTGTGTCCCATATGGTGCATTTGTAATCTTTCCGTGAGGTCTACAAGACTGAAGATTGTCCATTTCTCATTTTGGGGTTCTAAAAAGTTACTCCCATGTCAGCTGCACAGAAGCGCTTAATGCACTCTCTGGTGAAGTCTTGCATCAGTGTGGACTCAGCAGTGATCTCCAGCTCAAAACCCCATGTGAGAATTATCGAGAACTAATCTCAGTCTTACTTTAAACATGCAACTTGTCATAGGGCGGCATTATATTTACAGCATTTGGCAGACACATCAAAAACATGTCCTCATGCTAGTACAAATAAGTTAACCCTGTTAGAGAGGAGTTAGTACAACAAATTGGTACAGCAACAAAAACAGTATGAGTCAAGGGTTTTTATTTTAATTAGTTCCCATTTAAAAGTTCAGTGGAGAGGTGTGAAAAACTTGTGTGAACTTGTGTGAAAAACGAAGCATTTTAAGCCACTAGGGTTATAATTTGAGTGAAATAAAACCTTTAAACTAGCTGATCGAGTACAATGGATTTATAATTTTGTATGGAACTAGTATGGAGGATACAGGTAGCTGATTTTACTACAGTACATATTTCATATTTGCATGTGTGAGCTTGTGTAATACATTCATTCATCCACTCATTCATTTATTCCTTCACTCATTAATTCATTCAATCATCTTCAGTAAGTTCTTTATCCTGGTCAAGTATCTACAGGCTATCACAGGAACACTGATTATTGTGATTCCCATTTTGGTAAAAGGGACTCGGATATCCTAAACCCTTATGTCACACCCTTATGTCCTATAGTACTGTTGCACTATAGATCTAACCCTCAACATCAGCAAAAGTGGTGGACTACAAGGCTTTGGGCACCATTTGGGACAGCACCTTTCTCTTTCACCCTTCTTGCTTTCTTTTTGCCAGTTCCTCAGTTATGAAGCAGCAAATGGGATATTAAACATCAAAATGGTTTACTTATGTAACTACAAAAAACAAAGATGTGGGTATAGACACTTTAAGAATAACATATTGGTACCATAAGAGCAAAAATGTCTTCACAGATGGTGCAATAAAAGTAAAAAATAAAAACATTCTTTTATTCTGGTCCTTACCTCTTTATATGTATTTTAACAAGCTATGTTTTGCTTTTATCCAATAAGATTTCAGGGTTCGAGTTCAGTTTAGCATTCGTATATGAAATGCATGACTCTCACATGGAAAGAGTGCACATGTGACCAACCTAAGGAGATGAAAACAACTCTCTCTCTTGCTCGATCCCGCTCTCTCTCGCTCTCTCTCTCTTGCTCTCTCTCTCTCTTTCTTGCTCTGTCTCAATTATGTAGCATGTGTTCCAGCTCATTTGAAGCCCATTGACTGAATTAACACATGCATAAGAGGATCTAATATAACCAATTTCCCTTAAAGGCAACAGTCTGCTACATACACACTCTTACAGATTTCATATGAGCACACACACATGCATTTAAATGCAAAGTCATAATACACAAGCAATTAAACATGTACTCTAATCTATAATAGAACTCGCTATGGTCTGTCTCTCTCTCTCTCTCTCACACACCCACACACACACACACACCCACACACCCCCACACACACACACACACACACACACACACACACACACACACACACACACACACACACAGGGTAACTGAAATTAAATGTTCAGTGACCCTTAAAATGTCCTACTATATGATCCAAATCACACCTCATCTCCATCATGCTAATCTCTTTCTGTCTGTTTGTCTTCCCATTTATCGCAATTTGTCTCGGTGCTAATCACAATGAGGAGACATCAGTGCAATGCAGAGGACAAACAGAGACCTGGTCAGCTGATCTGTACTCCACATAGAGAAGAGGAAGCTGTTCATATGCCTTTTGCTGTTTTGGAGATGATGATGATGATGATGATGATGATGATAAAATGTACAAGTAATCATTGGTATACATTTGATATATATTTCACATTTAATCATTTAGGAGATGATTTTATCCAAACGTGCTCAAGGGAAGTGTTAAGCAGCGGCTGTTCGGCTTAGCTGGGATTCAAACTCACAACCTTTAGGTCCCTGTCACAGAACTTTAAACTCTGCTAAATATTGTTTGTCACAAGCCTGTAGACGTATTTACGGACAAACAGTTCAGCCAAAAATGAAATGTACACAACTGACACACTATCCCAAACGTAGTCAGTGAGCCAAGACATGCTCAGCAAACTGGCAAGTCGTTCAGTATCTCAGTCTAGCTCATGTGCTTCCTGACAAAGAACTATATAGCTAGTGAAATGCCAAAAGAATACTGCATTACGTTCTTTCTCAGCACATTTAGTGTCATTCAGGGGAAAGTGTCCAGAATGACTGGGATCCTGTGGAATGCAACAAAAATTTGCAAGAGTAAATACTTTACCCTGGTCAGGATCGTTGTGGTTTAAATTACTCTTCTTTTTTTTTTTTTTTTTACATTTTGGGAAATGGAACCAATTAAGTTTATTAGAAAACATCGTGGGCAGGTAAAAACAAAAATAATGACTAGGTGAGTGAGAGGGATTGGTCAGAATTTGTTTAGGAGTAGGCAGGAGTGGAATTTAGGAAAACAGTCCCACACAGAACTCAAAGCGAGCGTCAGGTATGCAGTGGATGTTGAAATGCAGAACGCAGAATTGTACTTTAGTAAGTAATTCGAATGATAATATAATAAAGTATTTTGTGTGTGTGTGTGTGTGTGGTGTGATGATTTGGCGAGCCGTTTGCATGATGATAAACTGGCAGCTAATTGTTATCAACATTAGTATCGAAGCTCCAGTGTAAAACTAAACAATTAAATTTCAGATATCAAACATGCCTTGGCTGATTTATTACATTTTGGGTTACTGGGACATTGTATACATTTCATCTTTGGTTGAACTATTCCTTTAAATTCAGACTGTTTATACAGCTGCAGATTGGGGTTAAACACTAACTTTCTCTCACTCTCTGTCTCTCTCTGATCCATCTGTGTATCATTCCTTCTCTTTCCAATTTTAACTCTCTCCCTCTATCACCAAGGCTGTCTCTTTCTCCTTCCTTCTCTTCTCATTTCTATCTCTACCTGCATTGTGCCATGTCTTTGACATTCTCTCTCCTTCAGCTGCTCTCATTTCATGTTGACCCACCTTTCTGCCTGTCCATCTTTCTGCCTCTAAGTGTGTGTGCGTTTGTTTGTGTGTGTGTGTGGGTGTGTGTCTGTGTGTCTGACCTTGCAGTTGAGACCTCATCGATCCATTCAGCCTGTCAATTGATTTGCTGGGTCTGTTGGAGCAATGATAAAGGCCCTGGCAGAGTGTGTGTGTGTGTGTGTGTGTGTGTGTGAGTGTGTTAGTGGTAGTGACACCTCTCAGCCTGTATAGATGGAATAAATGTGGCATGTGTGCACACATCCACATCCACACAAACACACATATCCTCTCTCACACACACACACTCACACACACACACACACACACACACACACAAACACACACACGTAGCAATCATGGCAGGTTAAAACACCTTTCCCTGATTGTTATCGTGGAGCCATAACATCTCTCATACACTCTCTGAGGCATAAATCCATAATACAGAAATGTACTTGCATATTTGTAGTATTTACTAGACAAAAATGTAACTTTTTTTTTGGTAGAAAATGCAAATGAGCTGCAAAATACTGTAAGCAAAAGAAAATGCAGTATACTAATAACACCAAAATACATTTTCTAAGGGGAGAATTCGATCAGTAGAGCCACCTGATGCAGCTAACTAGTAGCACTCAGGTGGATGCTAGCTAATTCTAACACTAGGTGTCCTTCACTAGCACTAAAATGTAAAGCATCAATTATACTGTCTCTCTTTGGTTTCTGAAGTATTACTGTTCCACGAATGTTTGGAAAACTTTTACCTGTTACGGTTTTCTGTAAGAGCTCTTAGCATTAGATGCTAGCTAGCATCCAGCTCACTAGCTAACAAAAGTATGAAGAGTAGCTTAATAAAGTGCATTGTCAAGATTGTGAAAGCCAATAATAGTTATGTTTAAAAAAAAAAAAAAAAAAAAAAAAACCATACTGGATAGAGACACAAGTTGCTATATTTCCTTTAATAGTGCTATAATAGCATTTCTAGCCATAGAGTAGCTCTACTGTGAGCGCCTGCTCTAAAATCCACTACAATCACATGAGCGTCAGTTTACACGGTCACCATTCAAAGTATTTCCACAAAAGTGTTTTGTATTTGTAATGCATGTATTAGAAAAGAAACGCTGGCCAACCCTGATAGTATTGAGTTTTCACATAAACGAATGCACTAAAGCATTACAGTACGAACAAGTCACAACAAATAGGAGTGGAAAGCAGGAGGCAGCGCTCCCATTCATCCTGCTTCCCCATGTAATCCCTCTTTCCATATCCTTTCTTTCTGTCCAACCTGTTCTCCCTCCCAACTTCTCTCACTTCCCCTCTCTCACCAGCACACCTTCTGTCTTCTCTCTCTCTCTCTCTCTCTCTCTCTCTCTGTTTTCCTTATGTGTGAATAGACACTAAAATAACATCCGTACTATTTTTTTTTTTTAATCGACTGCTTTTAAAAATGTGGGAGAAAGTGCAAATGAAGGTAACATACTTTCCACAGACATCTTTTTTTTTTTTTTTTTGCAGGTCGGAGGTGAGACGCTGGTGTGTTTGTGCTGGCTTGTTTTCTTTACCTGCCACCGTGTGCTGTTTCAGACACAACCCCCCAGAAACATGACCTTTAACAAGATGGTTCCATCTGATAGCATTCACATCGTGCTAAATCTAGGTCAAGAATCGCAGAAAAAATGAAAACAAATCTAAAATCAACAGGAAAAAAAATACTGCTATGATATTCTCCAACACTTGGAGATGGCAAAAACATGTAGCAGGTAAAGCAACTCATAACAAACGTCCACACACCACACGCACGCGCGTGCGCACACACACACACTCACCGATGATGTAGTAATCATGCATTGTTTTGAACTCGTGGCCCCAGAGGTTGGGCGAATACTCCTGGAACTTGATGGTGAAGCGCATGTCACTGTTGGGCTTGTCGCAGGTGAGAAGCAGGTTCGGAGCTCCTGTCACCTCACATCTGTCCGCCTGCTCACGGGAGGACACCAGATACAGCTTATAGTACTCATACTCGGCTGGAGCACGGGGTCCTGGGGGGTCCGATGCAGGACAGATGAGGTCCAGACGGTCCCCTATCTGAGGGTACAGGATATAACCCCTATCATCGCTAAACCTGAGGAGAGAGAGAGACCGAGAGAGAGAGAGAGAGAGATTAATTATCCTTCATTATCCCATGAGATTCAGCATCGCATTATGTTCACCACAGTTATCATTTATCAGCTTCATACAAAAATATATTTTTCTCTAAATGAAATAATCACATGATTATTTAAATTGAAATGTAAATTTTTAATTTTTATAAAGTCGTGCAATAGATAATTGTTAAAACCCATTTCTTTTAAGCCCAACTGTCTTTGAACGGAACATCACAGAAACGGCCTAAGACATTTCACAGATTTCCTTTTTTTTTGTTGTTGGACGTTTCAAAGATTACTCAGCTGCTTTGGATATAAAACTAATGAATTACTTTAATTCTATTAATTTTCCAAAGTCAGAACAAAAAACAAACAAACCGCATAAACCTAACACCAAGGGGGGGATTAGGGTTACACATTATTTATCACTATGTTCAATAATGTTTCAATACCACAATGTGGAAAATAATGAGATATTCAAACTTTCAATACCAATAACTTTCTATCTATGACTGAAAAGCACTATGAAGACATGAACTGTCTGTAGCCCAGTGGTTGTCTAGCTTACTTTTTAATTCCTTATAACTCATTCCTTATGTTCAATCATTATATTAAACTTTGAATAACATACTGTATGTGGCAATATACAAATATAAACCCACAAACATGCAATGTCATAATTCATTGTGTATTTTTTTAAAACGCGATGCAATGAATTTCAGATTTTTGTGAGGTTTTTTTTATATTGGGCTTTGTGATGCTTAATTTTAGTATCGACAACAAAATGCTGCTATCTTTACTGTTGAGGATCATGATGTATGATAGGATACATATAGGACAGGACACTCATACACACCTCCAAATAGCCCTGAGATCAGCGGAGGGTGCCTGAGGAACTCGGTGACATTTTCTGCCTGGCGCTAACACTGAGTGATCTCACATGCACACATGTTCATGTGCTCTGTTTTTTCCCCTGTCTTTCTCCTTCATCGTGTTTCGGATGTATTCGTTTCTTATCTTATTTTACGCTGTAAATATCACATGTAGCTAGTTGAAAAGGGCAACACTATTTTTGCCTAAATAACTCTGCTTACCTAAATAACTGTAATATAAATGTGCCCAAATATGTAAACATGTGGGACTCTTTTTCATTTTCTCTGTGCAGATCTGCAACTAACCCACTCAAAGTACTAAGCTCTAATTACTATTTCAACACTTCTCCCAGCTTTGGTAGCTGCAGGCCTGTTTACCCTGATCTGTGACCGGTTTTAAAGTTTCAGCCTGTTCTAAAGCTCAGGATGTGTGTGTGTGTGTGGATGGGGAAGGGGGGGTTGTCATTGATAATTCCTTCTCTCACTGCTAACCCCTCCAGACTGTATTTACATTTAAACAAATCGGAGCAGTTGTTCCTGTTTAGAGGCCGTTTCTACATTAGCATGTAAATGGCAGTTAAAAAGCTAATGAAACTTCACAGAAACAACAGCAACCTAAGGCTAGGCGAGGTTAAGACAATAACATCATGTCCTTAGTGATATGTTTGATACGGGGACGATTATATAAAAACAGAGCTGGTCAAATAATTCAAAATAAATATAATAATTATATCTATCTATTCTATAATATAAATATATATATAATTAAATATAATAATTCAATATCCACGAGCTTAGCTAAAGTTTGCTAACTGGTTAATGTTTGAAATCAAGTGTGTATTTATTTGGAGTGTAATTGTGTTTAATGTTTAATGATAAAATCAATGAATGTAATGAAGAAGCAGTCATGTTTTATTCAAGAACTTATTTAAAAAGGTATACGGCCTTATAATGGACACCATGAAAGAAATGCACATGTTCTGTTGATATAAATTCCAAAATATTTGGGCGTAATCTAGTAAAATTCCTACAGTGAAGTAAAAGATCCAGTTACATAAAATTCCTCGCTTACAAAGACCTGAATGAACAACTCCCATGACTGAATGATGGCAACAGTTACCTTTTAATGCTTATCCATTAACGATTAGTTTATGGCTGTATATGTAAGATATATCAGTTTGAAGTGGTTATGTTTTGTCTTGTAGTGTCGCTTCATGTTACCACCTTTCACTAGTAACATGCACATGAATCTGATGCAGGAGGAATAAAGGCTTCTTTTTAAACAAGCCCTATCGTAAGTTTGCTAAACAGAGCAGCGAGTGGAGAAATAAAATGTAAAAATCTGTTAAAAAAAAAAAAAAATTCCTTTCCCCTTTAACTGCAATAAACAATCATCAAGATCATTTTAACTGTTGACATGCAGCTCTATTAGTGAGGTTAGGATTCACATAAAGCTTAGCTTTAAGAGTAGGTGCTTTTATCTAGAATTATAAAACAATAATGTAACTAGCGCAAGTGTATGTGTGTGTGTGTGTGTGTGTGTGTGTGTGTGTCTGGTGAGACAACAGTTTCCAGTTCCTCTCAAATAGGTTAAAGGTTATCAGTGTCCTCTTACAGTTAGGAGCACACACACTCAACACCCTCTTAACACACACTACAGATAAATTGGGAGCCAGGTTGCTATTTTCATGTCTTGTTTCTCCCTGCCCCCCGCCCCAAAGCACACACATATCACATACAGTTATGGAAATCAGCTCAACACAAGACATGCACCAACAGGCCTTCACCTCCATGGTCCTGCCCAGCCCCCAACCCCAACCATTCTGCAGGTGCAACAGGGATTCACCCATAGACACACCTGCAGACAAACACTAGTTACACACCTAGACACCTTACACACACACACAGTGGTATTTCCTGTTGGGTAGATTTCACTTGTTATCTATTGGAGGGAAGGCATTTCACAGTAGAGTGGTGCTGGAGAGCAGTAAGTACGACTAAACTAAACAGGAAACCAGAAAGAGAGAGAGAGAAAGAAAGAGAGACTGGTAGAGGTGAAAGAGAAGAACAAGGAGAAATAGTGGGGAGAGGATCGATGAAGAGATTACAAAAACAGGAAAGGACAATGGACGTGTGAAATGGACCAGAGCAGGGGTCGTCAACTGGCAGCGCCAGCAAAAAATTTCAGCAGACAGAACTGACAAATAAAAGTATGAACAAAAGAACTGGCCGTAGTTCAGTGTCTCCATTCCTCTAAACATGAACCAGCTTGGATTCTGTAGCAGATCCTCTGATGTGGCCAATAACAAGCATTTGCGTGAATGATTTAGCTGAAGGCAGCTCATCAATCCAGAAGGCTAGCGTGAAGACTAGAGACATTAAATGAAAAAGGAGAAAGTTTTTACAGATTTTTACATTTTATTTCTCCACTCGCTGCTCTGTTTAGCAAACTTACGATAGGGCTTGTTTAAAAAGAAGCCTTTATTCCTCCTGCAACAGATTCATGTGCATGTTACTAGTGAAAGGTGGTAACATGAAGCGACACTACAAGACAAAACATAACCACTTCAAACTGATATATCTTACATATACAGCCATAAACTAATCGTTAATGGATAAGCATTAAAAGGTAACTGTTGCCATCATTCAGTCATGGGAGTTGTTCATACGGGTCTTTGTAAGCGAGGAATTTTATGTAACTGGATCTTTTACTTTACCTCGAGTGCAGAGACAATCTGGAAATGGGGTGAAATAGGGAATGAAAAGGAAGAAAACTGAGTTTTTAATGCAACAAAAAAAAGAACTATACTGGTTTTAAATTATTTTAAATACTGATTTGAAACAGCAGTCATCTGTTTCCATTTGATTATAGCAAATTAATTGTTTCTCAAGGGGAGGCACGGTGGTTTAGTGGTTAGCACATTTGCCTCGCACCCCTAGAGTTAGGGGCTCGATTCCTGCCTCCGCCCTGAGTACGCGGAGCTTGTACTCCTCCGGGTGCATTGTAAGCCAAGTGGCATCTTGAAATGTGTGTGTGTGTGTGTGTCCAGGGTGTCCCCTGCCGAGTGCCCCGGGATAGACTCCAGGCTTTCCGTGACCCTGTGTAGGATAAGTGGTACAGAAGATAGATAGATGGATGGATGGAAATGCTTCTCAATAATCTAAATGGAAAGGGAAAATCCTATATGCAATTCTGCATATAGGATTTTTTTTTTTTATCATATTCCTCTTCTAAATGAAACCAATAATAAACAGCACATAAAGCAGTACAGAGGCAGAATATAATAGCTGGACACTAAGGAGGAGACAAAAACATTTCTTGGTTCAATTTTGCTAATATTACTATTCATTTCTGTTGGGAAACTACAACACACTAAAAGAAAACATTTGCTGAAGTTTTATGTGATCGTCTGCAGTGTAAAAGATCAATTCAGCACAAAAGTGGCGTGACTATGCAAAGCGTTTGAAACTGCCAAAAGTTCTATCAAAAAAGTCTGATGGAAAGCAAAAGTTGTACACTTTTCAGACGTGAACTTGTTGAGGAATTAAAAGACAGGAGAAGGGAAGAAGAGGCGAGGTGAGGACACAGAGACAGGGAGAGACAGAGAGGAGCAGCGGTGCGGTAGTGCTGATCCGTGATGTTTACATGGTCACGCTAGACACTACCAGAGAAAACTTCCATTCATGTTTTCCATTCTCTCTCTCTCTCTCTCTCTCTCTCTCTTTAGAGCCTCTTCCATTTTCTGACCTTTACACAAATTCGCATTCAGACACAAAAGTGGCACTGACACAAATGTTCATTTCTCTCACACTCTTTCGCACACAGTCTACAACAACAGCGGCACGTTCAACAATATATTTAGCAGTGCGGTCCTTTGTACGCTCTTTTCAGCCTTATAAACAAAGAGTTTGAAAAGTTGCAGAACGCCTTCCAATGCCAGCATAATTACAGCAATTTTAGCTCAGGAACACTTTAGCCTCCAAAGATTGAACAACTGTCAAGCAATGATTTCTAATGAGTCTTCTCAAGGTTAAGCAAACACTCTGCAAATAATTAGTGAATGTTCTGTGCGAGCTGTAAAATATATCTAATGTGCACACGCGTGTCCAATCGCACAACTTGAAACAGAGGGACACATGCACAACGTCTGTACTGAACGTCCAGAGCGAAACCTTGAAGATATGTATCCAAAGTACATGCTGCAAGGCCTTTTGGAAGCGAGGTATAATAATGAAAACCGTGTGTGTAAGTGTGTGTGTGTCTTTTCAGAAAAATGCAGTAAATCTAATAGGCCGCATAAAAGCCTTTACTCAGGCCTCAAAGAAAAGATTAAAGTAAAATTACTGCTTAGCCTTCATTTTGTTTACAATAATTATGCACAGGAAAATGCATGTCTTCAAACCCGTCCTATCATCATAAACATTCAGCTTCTCTCTCTTCACCCGGTACACCCCCTCAACACCCCCACACCTTCTCTCTCTATCTCTCCTCCTCTCAATGCAACAATGGCTGTATTCATTCGGCCACGCTTTGAAACATGGATTGGGGGGATGGAGGGGCCAGAGGTGATAGAGGAGTGTGTGTGTGTGTGTGAGAGAGAGAGAGAGTGTGTGTGTGCGTGCCCAGGTCTTTTATGAGGGCAGAAACATCATTTTGTCAAACTCTCCCAACGCCCTTCCATGACCCTGACGGCCCGAGAAAAGGAGCAAGTGTTAGTTTCAGTGTGCCCCCCCCACTTCTGCTGACCCTCAACCTTCTCTCTCTCCTACTCTCCGTCATCAAATGCCCCCACCACCTTCATCCCTCTCTCCTTCTCTCTCGCCCCATCTCTTCTTTCTCCCATTCTTCACTCTTGCATTACAAAGATTCCACACGGGCAACTTGAGCCGGGTCCAAAAGCGAGTCCAGCACACAGGTGCGTAGAGGTGGACCTCTGGAAGTGTGTGTGTGTGTGTGTGTGTGTGTAGGGGGGTAGGCATGAGTAGGTTCAAACTAATTACAGAAATATCAGGACCTAGTATTACTGGGCTTAAAAGCTCCAGTGTCTGTATTCACATTAGGCAGTAATACAGAGTTTCTCTATACAGAAGAGTTAGTGGACTGATAGCTGCCTCCTTAAAAGGAATGTGGATATAGCTGCTTAACAGAAGATACAGAAAGAGCGTCAGTGAACCAGAAAAAAATCATATTTAAATCTTCTGGAAGCTGAGGTTTGGATGAGAAGGCCACAACCACTATAGAGCTTCACAACCCCAACCAGAAAGTTACAGCTACACGTCTTTCCTAATTCACCACAGAAATAAAATTAGACAATAATCACCTGTAGGTTTTACCGTCTCTAACTCTTGTTCTTTTTTTTTATGTCTACATTTTCCTCCTCTCTCTTCTCTCTCCTGTTGAGACACATTAAGAGTGTAAATCATATCTCCTGGATATCAAAAACAAGACCTGGTCCAATGAGAAACCAACGGTTATAGTTTGTTCTCCACCAACTTATGAGACGTCATCATCATTAATAACATCATTGTTAAATCTAACATGGAAGACGTGCTTGGATTAACCTCAGTCCTTTTGGTTTGGTTAACCAGCTCATTATGATAGCAACATAATGACTGATGAAAAGTTACGCTAAGAAAGGGTTTTAAAACTTCAACAATAACGACACCAACACAGTGATGAAATTAAACTGACAAAAAATATGATTTAGCACTAATAACACAGTAAGGATATTATCAAAATCCTCTGTGAAGTCCTGCTGTGTTTGTGCCACAAAATCATAGAGCTGGTACGTGGTTTTGAGAACCAGACTCATTCATGCATGCAGTAATCTGGATGCTATCCCAGGATCACAGCATACGAACTAGACTATTCTTTGTGCTCCCCCCCCCGCCCCATGTTTCAGTATTTGCTATTCATACCACATACCATATACACATACCCAGTCAGTGTCAAACAGGGCTGTTAGCTATTAATTCCTAAGCAGACAATAAAAAGCCCTGAAAAACTTTGCTACTGGACCAGAGGCTAATGGAAAAAGCTCAGTTCTAGTACAGCGCAGTGTTTAAAAGGCCCAGTGAGCTGAAAAACACTGACCTGATTTACATCGCCATACGAGCCAAAAGAGAGACCTGAGAAACGGAAAACAAAAAACTTCTTTCTCTCGATCAGACACACACAACTGGGTCAGTAACGTCATACTGCACAGTGAAATAAACATAATGATTATGTACAATCATGTCATGTAGCATTATTTTTTGAGTTATTATTTAGCATTATTTAATGAGTCTGGGCCTCATTTTAATTTGTAATCATAGCCATGAGGGAGTGACTTGTTTGTATATTCACATGTGGAACTGATGTAAACTGGATTTTGTATGCGCAATGGTCCATTTCATATGTGGACAATTATCACGATTTAAGTGGACAAACGTATAAATTCTGATAATTATGACGAAGAAAATGAGTCAGACTGACTCAAAGTGTGTGTGTCTGTGTGTGTGTGTGTGTGTGTGTGTGTGTGTGTGAGAGAGAGAGAGAGAGAGAGAGAGAGAGAAAGAGAGAGAGTGACAGAGAGAGAGAGGCCTCTAACTAAGCATACAAGGTTGAAATAAAGTCAAAGAAAGCTGGAAGTGATGCTGGAATGTTTGCGGTGAGAAGAACGGCAGGAGTAATAGTTTCCATATGGAGAGAGAGGGAGAGAGAGAGAGAGCGAGCTGGAGAGTGAGGGAGAATAAGAAATCAGTGTGTGAGACAGAAAGGAACAGTGAGTAAAAAAAAGAAAAGCGGCTGATTGAAGACAGACTAAAGAAAGCAAACAAAAATTGAATAAATGAGATTTTTAAAGAGTGGCGCAAGTATGCATATGCAAAAGAAAGGTGGGTTGAGATAAAAGCTCAGTGTGTGTGTGTGAAAGAGAGAGAGAGAGAAAGAGAGAGAGAGTGGCGCGGTGGGACTCTGAAGGTAAGTGTGTCCTTGCCCATGCTGCCGCACTGCCCCCCGCTCCAGATTGCTGCAGCGACGGTGTCACATCTCCTCCATATCACTCGCGCTGTAACCATGCGACATAGAACACACACACCAACACCAGACGAACTGGCCTTTTCTTCAGCGTTTGTCCATGACCCAAAGCACACTGAAGAGCACCAATTAACACCAATCCAATCTGAAATCTATCCTAATTAACTTACTTTCTGGCCATTGCAGTCAGGCTAAAATATGAAATAAGTATCAATCTTTTTTTTTTTTTTACTCTCATTTCCTTTGTCTGGCAGCCACTCACTTTCTTTTCCTATATATTATTCTCTCCAAGCTGAGAGATCTGTCAGTAACATGGCTATATATTCTCACTGTCGGCCTAAAAATTACAGCCTGTGTGTGTGAATGATTTGCACCGCAGTTAATTAGAGCCATAAAGCCACATTGGAAAGGTAAGGCCTGCTGGAGGATCAGACGAAAAATGAGAGAGGCCTGGTGGACACATATAGACACATATACACACACAGTCTCGCTCCATGTGGATTCGAGGGGAGTGCGGTACATTTAGAGGCTAAAGTGCCTCTTACAGCTCAGCTGGTGTTTGACCGTTAGCCCCCGTGTCAGTTGGTGTGTGTGCATTATACTGTGTGCTTCAGTGTGTGTGTGTGTGTGTGTGTGTGTGTGTGTATTTGGTGTATATTAGCTTGTGAGTATCTCAGGGGAGCTGGCACCAGGTTAAACACACTCTCTCAAACTTAACAGTCTGAGTAGAAGAGGTTACAGAGGGCCGGGGTGGGCTCGAGGCCGCATACTGCGTTAGTCGGCAGGGATCCACTCCAAAGCCCAAGCATCACCCTGACATCCATAAGCTTCACCTCACAGTCTTACTGAGGACCTTCTGCTCTGAGGGAGCTGAGAACATCCGTCAGACCCATAAACACCCATATAGAGGTGCTCCAGATGGCTTTGGGGCCCAGACGAATTACTGACACTGACACACACACACACACACACACACACACACACAAAAAAAACTAAAACCTTTAGCTGTCGGTCTGGGATGCACTGAACAGAAATAGTAGCTTAAAGTGAGTGATATAATCTCAAAGGCGTTTTATCACTCACATGAAGGATACGTGATCAGTTATGGTGCTGAACACAGAGTCCTGCCTTTACTTTCTCCTACTAATGACTTACATAAACACTGAACAGAATTACACACCTACAGGCCGGATGCAGTTTTATTGCTTTTCTATTAAACCCAGAGGCCATTCAGCTACCTAAACTGCGCTCCCAGGGGGGTGCTGCTTCTTAAAGTGGGGTCTGTGATTATATTATCAATCTAAATGTCAATCACAATCAGCCACTATCAAGCTGTTAAAGAGTGTTCAAGTTATAATTTAGTCATTAAAATTATAAGCCTTACTGACTGGTCAGTTGAACTGAATGGGTTTAAGCTCACTAATGAAAAAAATATCAATTATGTCAATTTAAATATACACTGCCAGTCAGAAGCTTTTGAACACGTTGAGCTCCTTATCTTCAATTACAGTTTAGTCACTATTACTGCCACTCATTGTCTAATTAGAATTTTTTTTTTCCTGGTTAGATCATATTTAGATTAACTAGCAATTTCTAAAATTTTTCAATTGACTTATATCTATTCTTTGTTTAGCGCTCCACAGGGTGCAAAAGCTTTTGACTAACGGTGTAACTGCATTTGAATAAAACTAAGAAAGTCCTCAACTGTTTCTAATATCCATTTTTAATACAGTGTACTCAGGTTGAATTCTGAGGTTCAGTAATAAAAACTGTGGTTCTGATAAATAAGCAATGATGATAAAAATTTGTCTTTGATGATACAAAAAAATGTGCAGAAAACTTGGAAAGCTTGAACAGATTATTTCCATAAAATAAGTATGCACTGATGTCATAAGTGGATATCTGGTGTTTTTCACACTGACAGTGTTGTGTGGCAACTGAAGAAATAGCTTAAGAATCTCTGACCCAACAGGTTAATGAACACTGGGACTAAAAATATAATCATGTTTGGCGTGAAGCCATGCAAATAGTGCTTTCACGGTATAAAGCAACATTAATAAACCATTACAGCGTAAGCACTAAACGATAAGAGGTCAGGCTCTTGTTCTGTGCTATCTCTGTGCAGAGATCAGGAAGCAGAGTAGGCCCAGAGGAGAACCATTGAGCACTGTAGCATGTGTATATATGTTTCGGAGCTAAAAGTCTCCCGGGGTGACGACAGGCAGTTATTCCACACCCCGAGGCCTTGCGTCCACAGCTCCACCAAACGCCTTCACAAATCAGCCAAGCTGAGCCTGCACACGCATCTGAAAGTGATTTCAGGCCTTTTACTCTCTCTCTGTTTCTCTCTTTGTTCTCCAAACCCACTTGTTCGGCCTGTCGTTCCGTCCTAACCCACTTTTCCCCCCCTTCTCTCTCTCTCTCTCTCTCTCTCTCTCTCACTGTGGTGGGGTTATTGTGGTCAGGTTGCAGTCCCAGTAGGCCTGTGGGGTCACGTTGCCCTGTGGTAAAATCAACAGCTAGCCACAGACAGACAGAGCAAAGCAAGAGAGAGAGGTGTTTGTGAAAGCAGGCCAGACAAGTAGAGAGAAAGTCAGACACTCACACAGAGAAAGGAAAAACGAGAAAGAGAGAGAGAGAGAGAGAGAGAGAGAGACTGCAGTCTGAAACACCTCTGCTTCTCACCCCCGTCAGGATACTGAACGGCGTCATGCCAATTCCTGCTCTCTTGGCTGCCAGTGTCTGTATTTATGAATATAGTGTGCATGCCTTATTTAACTCCCCTGAAATACACTCTCTGTAGTTTCTCTAAAATTTACAGTTATACGAGTTTAAAGCCACTAAGCTCTCTGCAGATTCCAAATGTTCTCCAAGTTCTGAAGCCAATGGAATCAGTGCCTTTGAAATGGCCCTCTCAGGAGCACTTCCTGTCTGCCCAATGATTGACAGCTGTGAGTTTGACGGATAGGTCTCTGGCGAGAGATGACTCAAGGGGTTTGGAGTGGAGTGGAGTGGAATGATGGACCACAGGCGCGATCAGAGCTGCTCACTCCTCTCATTAGCATTAGTGAGGGATTGAGGGTAAATAAAATGAGGGAATAAATTAGGAAAGAAAAGACAAGGAGCACAGCAGGGGTAGAGCCGAGACGTGGCGAATTATTAAGAAGGTGGCAGTGTGCGATGCCGCAAGTGTCTCAAGAGGGGATGCCAGAATGACCGCCCACTGTACTCACACACACATACATTAATAACATTATATATATATATATATACTCTATTCAGAAGATACAAACATATATTGAGTTCTGCGCACACACTCATGCTAAAGTGATTCCTCAAATTCTGAATTAAATGATAATCAGATATGAAAAACTAAAAATATCTAATTTCTCCCCTTTGTGTCAGTCAGGAGACAGCACTAGCTTCGATGCTGTGCATGGAAGAGATGAAACACACACAAAATTTTTTTCCTGACTGTTGGCTGATTAAGATTCAGTTCATATTCACAGGATAAAACGTTCACACTAACTCGCTTACTATGTTAACTGACTGAGTGACATGAGCTAAAAGAGATAGAAATAGAAGGGACAGAAGAGACAGATGAATGTATAGGGAGGAAAGAATAAAGAAAAGGTAGAAATAAGTGACAGATGTGGGAAAAACTTCAAGCTTAAAGCATGCCAAAATGGATACTTGGGTTGGATGGGAAGCAGCTAGAATGAGGTGAGAAGGAAGGAAGAAATATATATTTTAAAAAAAGAATGCTCTTCAGGAAAGAAAAGAAAGAAAGAATAAATGCTCACCAGCTTAAAAAGGACTATAAAAGAGCAAATAGGAGGGGTAGAAAAAAAGAGAGCGAAAGAAAGAAAGTTGGAGAGAGGGATGAACAGAGAGATGCCCCGCAGAGTTAAGCCAGGTGTCTGTAGCAGAGAGGGAACGAGGGAATGCAGAAAAGAGCGTGAGGGAAAGAAGGGGGAGAAAGAAGAATAATTAGTGTGACCCCCAACAGAGGAGACTGGCAGGTGAATACACAGAGAGGGAGAAAGTATGAAAGGACACGAGATGGAGTGAGAGGTCGGACGTGAGAGTGGTGAGGAGAAACGTGATGAAGAATGATAAGCAAAAAAAAAAGGTGATGAGAGGTGAGGGGGCAGAGGCGACAGAGAGGAGCGAGAGAGCATGGAAAATGCCTTTTGTCATCCTTTTAAAAAGGAGAAAAAAAGACGAGAAGAAAGGGGGAGGTTAGAAATAAACGCATTTTCTTCAGAACCTCATCTCTTTCGGCTGACAGTAGGCATTTATCCTCCATCAGCGCAGCTCAATACCCTACAATACCTTACTGATCCGAACCGAGCGAGGGAAAGAGAGAGAGAGAGAGAGTGATTTACACTGTTATGCTATAATGTCATCTGAATATCATGAGACGAAATATACGTGAAGTAAAAGTAACTTTAATCCTTAAATCTAAGTAGAATCACACTTTGTATGGTTTAATAGCCCAGAAAATACTAAACAATAAATAAATAAATAAATAAATAAATAAACAAGCTTCTTGTGATCCCTAAAGCTAGCTGGCTAGTTAGCTAACAGGAAACTAGCTCACCTTTTTTTTTTTTTTTTTACAGGTAGATGTGAGTGGGATTTCTGTGTTCACTCACTGTTTGTGTTGTCATATTTATCATTTGACAAACCTGTCCAAATATACTGAATCAACCAAACAATGCCATTAACATTAGCTAAGTTAGCTAGCTAGCATACCTTCCAAGGCTAAAAGATTCCTGCTACTACATCATCCTCTAATCATTTGCATATCGGTTGGGACAGTTTCAAGCCGTGGAGCTGATTTTACAAAATAAACCAAGTTCATACATAACGGCGTAAAAAAGTCCTGTGAAACAGGCTAGGCGATATGAACAGATAACAAACACTGATATGATTCTACCATTGACCTATTCGTTCCTTTTCCACCCATTTTTACATTAAATAAGAAAACATTAAATTGGATTTTTAAAAAAAAAAAAAAAAAACATATTATATGTTGTGAATATGTCTATTGTGAAAAGATTTATTTTTTTACTATATTGCCCACCTGTAACGAGAAAATCTGACTGATTTAAATGGATAATTCTGAATTTAGCAGCAACCCAAATGGACACAAACACCGATATATAATCAGAGCCAACGACCTAGAGGAGTTAACCGTTTAAAAAAAAATACATTAAACTTCAACACTGTAATATGCAATAAATTCAGCCTTTTTGTGTTGCTGGAGCCACTTCCAAGCTGCTGAATATCTTTCTCTTGGGAAATGAGTGATAGTAAAGGGGTGTGCTCTAAACATGGCCGCCGTTCTCCAGCTCGGCTCCAGTAGCTCTGCTATCAGCTCTAGGAAATCTGTAGCGTTGAGCCACAGGTGCCTGTGGGTTTCACATTACACTCGGCTCATTGGATCCTGCAGCCACGTGTGTATTTGTGTGCATGACTGTCTGTGTGTGTGTGTGTGTGTGTCTCAGGCAACAGGCATACAGGCATAGCTGCCAGAGAGGGAGAGGTGGCAAACCTGGCAGTATCCCTTGAATACCAGTCTGGAGGGCTGTGTGAGGGCCCTCGTTCAACAAAAACATCACATGTCCTTCTGGAGCTGAATCAGACATACACATACACACGCTCAAACACACACACACACACACACACACACACAAACAGTCTGTAGTGAAACAAATACACGTGAATACTAAGAACTAAATAGGAACTTGGAACATGGCCAGCAATTACACTTTCTCTGAAGCACTGTCCAAACACACAGCCATACCCACACATACACACGCCATACCCACATACAACCACACACACACACACACACACACACACACAAAACACAAAGCAATGTGGAGCAAACAGACTTGGAAGCGAGTGACCTTTCGCTTTCACATCGTCATCTGTGTTTAAAGTAGCGCATCTCCCTTGCAATTAATCAAGACTTCTTATTCATTATCTCCGCTTTGGGGCTGTTAATTAACACATCAGTTCAGACAGAACGCAGTATGTCCGCCCTCTCACCCCCTCCTCCCCTCACACCATCACAACGCCTCACTGCACACACACAAAAAGTCCCACAAAAGTTTGTGTTCGCTGTCTGTCTTCACTACACACTGCTGGAAGTTAAAATGCTGCTTTATTTGCAGTAGTTAAAAAATATGGCCAGCCATTAAGCAACGCAAACATTGTACAGATACACAATATACATTTGGGGAACCCTGATTTGTATAATGTCTCCGTTCCTTGACGGCAGCAATGATTCTTTGACCTCACACACCATCTTGGTGGAAATTATTATTTAACTTGTGACTCATTTTGCAGTTTCTCTAATAAATGTCACAACTGGGATTAGGCAGAGGAAACTGATCGTAGATCAGGGAGATCGTTGCGAACTGCACTTCAAGCGGCGGAATATTTTACGCAAACGTCTAAATCGGAGAAGGGAAATTATTCACTTGACACGCCTGGCATGAGAACAGACATATTTATAGCCTCTGTATGGCTGTATCTTTAAGTGCCTCTGCCACAGAGGAACGAGTGCGTTGTGAAATACCGCCCCCACGGCATGCTCGCTCTGACAGATGCACTGCACAATTATGTCCCCCTTGCAACAAGAGCTGTAATCTCCGTCACCCGTCCTTCCATTAACGCATTCCCCCTTCTGTCTTTCTCTCAGTGTCTCTCGCTCTCTCTTTCTCTCTCTCACCCTTTTGTTGTTTCTCAGAGCAAGTGCTTCCACATTTCACCCCCTCCCACTGCTCTACAGGGCCCAATCTTCTCACAGGGGGAGAGAGAGAGACAAGTAGATATGGGAGGAAAGAGAATGGGGTACGAAAGTGTGAGAGAGGGAGCTCGAGAGGCTCTGACATTAACAAGATTGCTTGTTAAATAGAGTGGGAGAGAGGGAGAGAGAGAACATGAGAAAGATATGAAGGTGGAGAATGAAGCAGCTGTAATTGGTAGCTTTGTGAAAAGGTTTCCATCTGGGAGCCTGTGCTTGTGCGTGTGTGTGTGTGTGTGTGTGTGTGTGTGTGTGTGTGAGTGTCTAAAAAAGACTGGCCTGATATCTGGGAGTGGCACATACACCTTTCAGTCACAACAGTGAAAGCCTAATTTCACACACACATGCAGACATACCCACACATGAGCAAATGAAATGATATATCAACTAAATTTAACACAAATTCTAATCAAAGTGTGGACAAGTTGATAAGCAGTCAAGTGCCGAAATGTCAAAGTAAATCAAGCGAGACCTTTTAAAACTCGAAATTGAGGCAAAAGAAGTAAAAAAAAAAAAAAAAAAATCACAAGTAGGACAATCAGCTATTTAATTGAATTATTCGAACCATATTACGGAGACTGCGTGTGGCAGCCTGCTTCTGCGTGTGTATGTGCGCGTGTGTGTGTGTGTGTAATTCTACATAATCCCATCACTGTGGGACTCTCCTCTCCTCACAGTGCCAGACATAGCAACACATTGCCAATGATAGGAGCTCAGTCCAACTACACACACACACACACACACACACACAGTGAATTTAAGCATGAGGATAAAGTGCCTAAATGATTATTCCAGTGCCTTAAATGTCATAAACACATCTTAGCGGCTCAAGCGCATAATAAAAAAATCCCAAACACTGAAATAATGTGTGATATTCTTACGGCGGAGAGAGGGAGCGAGAGAGGGAGTGAGAGAGAGAGAGAGAGAGAGAGAGAGAGAGAAATGGTTTAACACAAAGAAACCGCGATGGCTTGCCGTGACGTGACTCTATAAAACGACAGCATGACACACTATTGGCATTCGGGATTATCTCTCCATCCTACTTTCCCTTCTTTCGTCGCTATTTTCTTTATTACTTTCTTCTTTTTTTCTCTCTCTCTCTCTCTTTTATGCAGACCAGAACTATAGAACAGCAGTTTGCCAGGCCTTATGGAGCTCGGCTCCCTCGCTCTCTGCATGAAATGTAATTAATAACCCAGGAATCTCCATCCATCTCTCCCCCTGTCTCTGTTCCATTCTGAAGGGTTAAAAATTCCCGACGGAGCCGTGTGTGACTGAGAAAAGTACAACAGCGCGGGCTAATCAAATTTCTCACATCTGACTATGGCTTTGCATGTCTGAATGAGTGCGAGTGTGTGGGAGCGACAGCAGAGGAAAGAGAGACGGATCTCCATGTGAATGCTTTTCGATTCGACCATAAAGAGAGTGTATTAATATAATGTATTCAGAGTTCACGTACTTATAACGTTTCGTTGATAATGTTATCCTGAACGTTAGCAATCGATTATGCATGTGTATTATAAACAGTACAAAGTGAAAACTGTTCTACTTTCTAAGGCATTAAAAAAAACACAATCGTGAGGAGGTACAATTGTAAATCATGAACCTCAAAATGCCCCCCCCCCCCCCAATTACCCACAGTTATTTGTACCTATGCGCATATTTAGCTCAATTTGACATGGGATCCTTATAAATGACATGTAATATGAACATGGGAACATAATGACATCATTTTATCAACACAACAGTCATTTTGAATTTGCCCAAATTTCAAATATGGCTTTGTTATAAAATACTGTGCAAAATAGTATATAATAAAGCCATATTCAAATAGTGCAAACAGTATTCAACCAGTGAAATTGTTCTGACTTCATTCATACAGTGTAATGTGTTTGTGTGTGTGTAAATGTATAAATAAAGAGAGCCAGGAGACAGAACAGCGTAAGAGAAACGTGTTGTCTCATAACTTGTCATTATAATGAACCCACGGTCTCATTTTCTCTCTCTCTCTCTCTCAGTTCTGAATGTGTATTTAATCAGGACATCAATCTCATGTGTGGGGGAGAAGCGAAGAAACAAATCCAATATGAAGTGTACATGATAATAGATTTTGAAAAAAAAAAGGGGGGGGGGGGGTTACATATCAGAGATAACCCATTTGTCATCTAGACCCCCCCCCTCCCCTTCTCCTCACCCCCTCCCTCTTTCTCTCTCACACACAGGACAAAGACCAAAATAGCACATTGTGATTATAGTGCTTAGTACTGTAATGAAAACATGCGGTGTAATTTAAACCAAACTAGTCAGGACATAATGATAAATTGAAAAGACTGCTCTAAAATCTACAAACACACTGAGATCAGTCAGAAGACACAATGTTGTGGTTTATTAAATAATCAGGATGAAATTTTCATAATCCCTCTGCTGCCTGTAAGGTGAATTACAGTTACAAGACTTCCTCCTCCTGATCGACCCCGAGCCCTGTTTTGAAAGGAGATATGCTTTTGCAAACTGGATTTTAAGGGGGAAATAAAGCCTAACTAGCCTGAACTGAAAACAATGGCAACGTTCATTTCACACCAACGCGGAGAATTGCAGTTTTTTAAAGAAAGTGTTGAAATGACATGATTATTGCAGGTGTATGAACACAATTTAACATTACAAACGGCACCGTTAAAAGCATTCATTTGCATATTGTAGGCTGCTGTGGTATCAGTAATGCAAAGGTCAGTACTGCGATAATGATTAACAAAAGGATCTAATTTAAAATAGCCCAGAGTGAGGAGAGAAAGAGATGGACGCAGGAGGAATGAGAAGAAAAAGAAGTGGAATAAGATGGAGCGTGATGAGATACAAGGGAAAGGGTGGTCTATATATTTTCAAAAAAATTAAGAATTTCATTATGTATCGATTTAAAACCCTGGAATGTGTGTGTGTGTGTGTGTGCGTGTGTGTGTGTGCGCGCGCAAATATTCTACAGTCGGTGTGTGCGTGTGTACAAATATTCTACAGTACATATGTGTGTGTGTGTGTGTACAAATATTCAACAGTATATGTGTGTGTACAAATATTTTACAGTGTGTGTGTGTGTGTACAAATATTTTATAGTGTGTGTGTGTGTGTACAAATATTTTACAGTGTGTGTGTGTACAAATATTCAACAGTATATGTGTGTGTGTACAAATATTCTACAGTATGTGTGTGTGTGTCGGGGGGGGGGGGTTTACAAATATTCTACAGTATGTGTGTGTGTGTACAAATATTCTACAGTGTGTATGTGTGTGTGTACAAATATTCTACAGTATATATATATGTGTGTGTACAAATATTCTACAGTATATGTGTGTGTGTGTGTGTGTGTATTTAAATCTCATGCTTGACATCTCAAGGACAAGGACAAGGACAGTGATTTTGCTGACGCTACACCGAGAGACACATGGTCCAGAAAAAGTGAGGAAGAAGAGAGGATTTTGCGCTTGTCTGAAAACGCAAAAGAGATTACAGCCTAGAAGTAGAAGGAAAACAGATTAAACAGCAGAAAAAAGAAAGAGTGACAGTCTAAAAGAGAGCGAGAGGAAAACTACGAATGAATAAAAATGAGGACAGAAAATCCTGCGGAAGCAGCAGGGCCTGAGCGAACAGAAAGCACTAGGTGAAACAGCAAGGTTTCAGTGACAAAGGTGGGATGAAAGGCAGAAAAACCTGTGGAATAGGAAAAGCTGGAGAACTTCTGAGCTTTATAGAGGAGGCATAGCTGGAAAAAAAAAAAAAAAACAGAGAGAGGGATGTGGGGAGGGGTGCAGTTTTCTACACAGAGGAACAGAGGCTCCTAATCCCTGAACAGACAGCTTTGTGGAGTGATTGACAGCAGAGTGCGCCACACTGGGCCACCGTTGAAGGGGGTACACGTGAGCAGTGCCAGGGGATAATCCACCCATCGCTCACACCCCCATAAGACAGGGTCAAGTGGTACAGGCCATTTTCTGTTGTTTTCCCTCTCGCCTTTCGCACACTCCCATTCAGAAACAGGTTTCTTTGTTTTGTTTATGGTTTTTGGTTTGCAAATGTCCTCCTTAATATGCTAGTATAAAGAGGATAAGTCTGGCTAAAGCAGACACACACATACACACACACACACACACACACACACACGCACACTGAGAGGACAAGAGCTGGTCAATCTTTCCATTCTAATCTCAGTCGGTGCCGCGTAAAAACGCGAGCAGCAAGCCGCAGTAACACATAGGAAAAGGTAGCAGTGTTTTCCTTCATAATCTGATATTTCCCCCAGAAAGCAAGTCAACAGCACTCCTGTCGTAAGAAGAGTGTGCGTGAGAGTGAGAGTAAAAGAAAAAGAGAAAAAGCGGTCCCTTCTGTAGGCTGTTTCTATTCCAAACATAAATGAAACTCAATATCTTAACATAGACAGAGAGCTGGCAAGACCTCTCAACAACAGAGCGGTATGAAGTGGACTATCTGAGTGTATTAACTCTGTTTACAGATGGCCATGTGGGGAGAGAGCGAGAGAGAGAGAGACAGAGAGAGCGAAAGACAGCGATATGACTAGTGGAAACAGAAGAACGTGTTCATTTGCACAGACGGAACCTCAGATGTGCAGTGATTGTGATTGATGTGTTTGACACATGAAACTGTATTGAGCTGCTCTCATTTTGAGGTGTGTGTGCACATGTAAGTAGTTTAGTGAAAGCCTCAACATCATCATTAGCCTGCCCGTGTGTGTGTGTGTGGTATGTGCTGGATGTTTACATTTACATTTTATGGCATTTGGCAGACGCCCTTATCCAGAGCGACTTGAGGGTTAAGGGCCTCGCTCAAGGGCCCAACAGTGGTAGCTTGGCAATGCTTGGGCTTGAACACCTGACCTTCTGATCAGTAACCCAGATCCTTTAACCACTGAGCCACCACTAACATGTTTAAACACTAACATGTGAGCGTCTCATGATGTGGGATTATAGGAGACAAGTATACTACAACCTCAGCAAGATGGGATTCTTTCATACACACACACACACACACACACACACACACACACAGACACACACACTCAGTGTAGCAAGGTAAACTAGAAAGCATGCTATAGTGAGTCAAAATCACATACACATGCCTCAGACACTTTAATATTAAAACCTCAAAGCAAACACACGTTGAGGGTGTACAGAGCATGGGAAACTAGAAACATGTGGTGTCATTACACGATGTGAACAAGCACGAAGCCTCGCCATCTATCTAACTCTGAAACAAACAAGGCTACTGCAGCCGAAAAACCATCAATACACGCTCACACGAACGCACACAATCAGAACCACACACATCCATCAAACAGGCGTGAGCATTAGGAAGCTGGGGACCGGGGACTGGGTTTGTGGCATTGCAGTGTCTTTGTGTCCAATATACACCCCCACCCACCCATACCACCACCACCACCCTGCACCCCCAAATCCCCCTCCAACTGGCATTCTTCTGGCCCCTTTTTCTTTCAGAAGAGAGGAAAAAGAAGAAAAAGAAAATGCACGAGTGAGAGAAAGAGAGAGAGAGAAAGAGACAGAGAAAAGAAAGAAAACCACTCCATCTGTTTTCTCTCCCGTGGTGCTGGAGCTCTACAGATGCCCTCCAACAGCGAGAGAGAAAGATGGAGAGAGTGAGAAAGAGAGAGAGAGAGAGAGAGAGAGAGAGATACAGGGAGGGTGAAAAGAAAAGCACAGGAGGTGAAAAGGGAAAAAAAAGGTAAGGAAGGAATGATTGATTTTCTGGTCGTTTAGATGGGAAGGAATGAGAACAGCTCATAAGCTGGTTGAAATCTCGCGGACCTTCACAAGCGCCGCTAAATTACTCTGACACCACGTTGATAGGCAATCAGGCCTATTCAGCGAGGCTTTTGAAATCAGAATTATTCAGAGAGAAAAGGGGAGAGTGTGTGTGTGAGTGTGAGAGAGAGAGAAAGAGAGAGAGAGAGAGAGAGAGAGAGAGAGAGAGAGAGAGAGAGAGAGAGAGAAATGGTGAGACTGGCACTAACCAGTCAAACCACACAGAAAGAGCAGACAAAAAGGAAAGTGAAGAAACACAGACAGCAATTTAAGACACACAAATGCACAGCACTGCCAACTCTGTAACATAATAGACGGGGTGGAGGAGACGGAAGTAAACACACTCGCAGGGGGGTTTCACATAAGGATAAGGAATCGTGTTTTGTGATTGACTCAGGCAGACTGTAATCACCAAGCTGTGTGTGTGTGTGAGAGACATGTTTCTGTGAGCTGCAAACTAGGGCCCTTTTGTCTGAAAGGAAGAGAGAAAAGGGGGCAAAGGTAAAAAAATAAACAAAAAAAAACTAGTGTTGCGCTACTGATGAAGAGAGAGAGAGAGAGAGAGAGAGAGAGATGGGGGGTGAGCCTCTGAGGAAATTTAACCCCTGACATTGGACTCTATCCAACACTCAGAGCTATAACATGTTTTTTTCACGACCGTGCATGTGCATGTAACGCTTTTCACAGAAAGGAAAAAGAAAAAGAACAACGGAAAAAAAATAAAAAGAGCGAAACTCGAAGCAGAGTGCATTCTGATGCGTAGCGCTGGGCTTCTGGGATGCATTTAACGAATCAGGAAAAGAAACCCTGAAGTGATATTAAAGCAGGACGACGGCTGTGGGCCAAACTCAAGCTGCAAGTCCTTACCACGAATGCAGCCCGTCTGCCAGAGCTCCTCCGCTCTCGCCTGCAGCACTCCGTCCAACAGAGTTCTCATTTCTACCAAAAGCAGTCCAACTCAGACAAAAAAAGCATTAGAATAATGATTCGCAGCTGCCTCTGTGAGCGACGGGGGCGTTCTGAAACCGACTCGAAACTAGGCCTCATCCCGGTCCAGAGGCCACGCGTTTACTACTTCCCTTTCCTTAGACACTTAAAAGTAGTCAACGGTTTTGGCAGAAGTACCTGAAGCTAGCTGTTTGGAAACTTATCATTTGAATAAATACAGCCCCTCCTGTCAGGGGGCCCTCCAGTGCCATGCCCCAGAACACTAACGCTCGAGTGCTAATGGAAGAGGTGGAGCTTTCAGAATTGACAGGTGACTAGAGACGCCTTCTTTTCCTGACTGGTTGAAAGGTGGTTGAGTGAGTGAGTTTTTTTCTCTCAGAAGATATCCCCCCCAAAAGTGTTCTGATGTAAGAATCACTGACTGTACCTATAATCAACACATCTAAGAGCTGGCTTCTTAGAACTACTTAGGCACCCTAAGCCACTTCCCAGTAATACCCTTTTAATAGCACTTGACTTGACTTGAATTACACTTTATACAGGAAAAAACAATTGACGACAAAAATGGAGACGTCTGAGCCATCAGAGATCGGATTTAAGCTGCCACGCATGATGGATACACTAAAGAGTGAGTGAGTGTTAGTGTTCTCCATTTGGACAGGAACTGGGCCCTCGCCTTGTCAGCAGTATTGTGAGCATTTCAGTCTGTTCTCTGTAAGGAGCCAAGCAGGAAGTTTTCGAGGTCATGATCCACTGACCATCTCTCATGCTCTGCAAGTGGGTCATGTCAAATCCCGGGCCCCCCTAACTGACAATTAGGAGCTGCCTCTCTCTCACTGAGACACACAGTTCATTGGTCCCACTTGATTTACTCAGATGTTACAAAGACCAGATTTGGCGCTGTGTTCTGGCAACGCACACAGACATCCACACCAAGCACAAACTCCCTGTCAAAGTATTTTTAGCACCAACATTAACAATACCTAGTATCATGTTCTAGTCAAACTCAGGAGACGCTTTATCACTGTAACAACGACACCAGACGCCTCTGAGGTCTGTACAGGAAGAGCTCTGCGTAAATGTCTGTGTGTTTTGAATAGACATGCTGATATCCCTCATTCCGCTGCTAAGCGATTTTCCTTTTGTCTGTAATGAGCAGGGTTATGGCTTTCTTGTTGTAAGGGAGCAGGGAGATACAAATAAAACTGGTCTGGCTCCTTGCTTTACACACACACACACACACACACACACACACACACAAAAGCTGAGCTCAGCACAAATAGACGCACAAACCCGCCCCAAGGAGGCAGCAGCTGGGGGGCTAGAGTACTGCACAGCCTTACAAATCGGGATTCCCACACCTGGGTCATTACAACAGTGAGCTAGAGATAAGCTCAGCTTGATATGGATCTTTATGATCAGGATATTCACTCAGATCCCAGTGGAGGGAAGATAGCTCTCTCTCTCCCTCTCTCTCTCTTTCTTTCTCATGCACACTACTGTCTGCCCCACTAATGACTCTTATCAGCAGGCCCTTCAAATTGAACGTGATACAGAAGAGATATCGTGCTACAGAGCACAGGCAATTAGCACAAGTCGCACCTGAGTGGAGTGAGCCTCCAGGTGGAGGAGTACCAATGTCACTATTTTGTCCTCCCCTTGAAACGCTTAACTGCTAACTGCTTATTTTGGACTGTATGTCATACACATACTATAAACCTCTGAAGTCACGCTAAACGTCAGGAAATCAGTGTTCTGTTACACTTTATGGGAAATGAACGTCAAAAAACTTAACATTTGTGCAGGGTAAGGAATCAAATGCCACAAACAGTTTTTTGCATGTGTTTATTTTTTTTATTCACCCATAGACATTACCAATCAGCACTGAACACTGCTTCTAACCCCATCCCTGATCTTTAATTCCTGTAGGCACCACTCTTGAGCAGATACCGAAGACCTTTGCAACCAGTACTAAACCGGCGGCCAGTAACTTCAGGCATGGAAAAAGGCTTGAAATTGCCAAACGTTGTGACCCTACATTCCTTTCATATACCTGTCTGTCTCTCTGTGTCTTTGAAGTGTTGAGCTGGGATGTGCCAAGGTTCAAAATAGCAATCCAATTGCCCAATAAAGTGACTCGCTCTAATCTACAGGTCTCAGGAGTCAGTCATGCAAGCAGAAGCCTGATAATGGCGCTTAAGAATCAGCCAGCCAAACAGTGAAGAGATCAGTCAATAAGGGCTTTGAGTCTGAACACTTTTACAGCCTCAGGCCTGCTCCACCACACCCATCACTTTAACACGAGAGTCCGTCGAAACCGTTTATCCCCTGCTCTACAGGCAGGCGCGACTTCCCCATGTCTGAAAATTCCCTTCCTGATCAACTGCTCGAAACGTACTCCAGAACAGTGCCTCAGAGAGGTGAGAGACAGATGGAGGGGAAGAGAGAAGTGGTGGGAGTGACAAGTCAATAAAGGAAGGCCGAGGTGGACCACGCTAATCTATAGTAATATGGCCGGTGTGTACTGGAGTGGGGAGAAGTTAGCCTCTAGCTAATCGACTGAAACTGTCCACTCAGCTTGGCGCTCATGATCTACTGCGCAGAGGAGAGAGAGGGAGAAGCAAGAGAAAGATGAGAGGGGGAAAAAGAAAAAAGGGACACACGTAGCAAGAGAGGAAAAACAAGTGAGGAACGTGGAATGGAAAAAGTAACCATTCGCTGTCTCTTCTCCCTTGTTTCCACAAGTGCACTCAGGGTGTTCATGGGTGTGTGTGTGTGTGTGTGTGTGTGTTAGAGAGAGAGAGAGAGAGAGAGAGCGCACGTGAGGGGGGGTGCGTTTGGCCCGGACGTCGGCAAAGAGGATGATCCTGATTAGCGGAGCGGTCTGTGTGAACAAACCTAATGAAAGAAACAGAAATCACACACACACACGCAGTTTCGTACAGGGCAGTGCAAGGGTGTCCTGCTGAACAGTTATGTGACCTCAAAGAGCAGGATAGGATTAGCTATGAGAGAAAGAGAGAGCCTGCAATAACATCTATAGCAGGTGGTTCAGAGGCTCTGGTCCCCTTTACGAGTGAACGTTATTGCTGCACTGCGACGCGAGTGCAAAAAAAAGAAGAGGGGGGCGAAAAACAGGATGACCACGGAATTCCGATCCTCTTTTTTTACACGACTTCTGCTCATCCGAGTTTGATTGTTATGGTTTGGGGTGAAGAGGCCGGCTGTCTGGGGGTCGATGGCTAGCGGCTGCTAGGCACGCACTCACGCAGAGACAAACAGCAAGCTGATGAGAGACAATCGGAGGGACCACACACACGTTCTCGAGCAGCATGCAGCGAAGGTACACAAGGCCATGCCTCCCGGGTGTTCTCACATCCACAACTATGCCCAGCGCAACACAAGTGGCAGAATGTTTACCGTTTTCCATCAGTGTGTGTGGGAGCGCTTATAATAGATACCGAGTCTCATCTCCCACAGTCGCTTGAGAGATCTCATGATCTGTATATATCTACGTGTTGTGATACAAGTGTGGAAAAAACCTTCATAAACACACTCCTAGTTTTCTTCACGGGTTTCTACACAGTCGTGTGTGTGTGTGTGTGTGTGTGTGTGTGTGTGTGTGTGTGTGTGAGTGAGTGGACGGCAGGCACAATGAAGTTATTCTGCTACATCAGCTGAGAGCCATTTTCACAGCTCCTGTCTCGTAAAGCCTCCAGCAGACCCTCAAACACACACACACACACACACGACTACGCATTGCAAAGGCCTCAGACAGGCACTAAACAATAGAAAAGCTGAAACATCACAATATTCCGTACACAAGTACACCCATCCTAAGACTAATTTATCCACATAGCAACACACACACACACACACACAGCTTTTCTCCCTCAAGATTTAGACAATGCGACACACTGTTGCGCTCTTTGCTTTCACCGAATAAAAACCTAATTTGCCTTGACCATAGCGCTTTAATAGAAATCGGCCTCAGTCCTCAAGCCACAATAGATCAACTCCAATACAATTCAGTTACGCAAATTAATGGTGCTGCACAAACCCAAAGCTATACACAAGCCCCATAAAATGTCCTTGAGGTAATTAATTCATCCACTCTGACATTATTTTTTATTGCCATTCTCTGTCCCAAATATGGTTTTTAAAAATTTTAATTGACCCACGTAGCCTGTTATGGGCTCTTTAAATTTTTGTATGATTATAAAACATGCTAGTTTGTGCTTTTATGTTGTACAGATGACGATCTCATTCTGGCACAAACAAACACGACTGCTCTCTGCAGTTTAAATCTGACCCACTGACATTGTGGCTTCATTTCTCCATGATTCCAAGTCATTCTCCAAAACTTCCAGCTCTCTCTTTCTCTTATCCTCTCTATTTAACCTCTTGTTGATACATTTAGCCTCAATCCCCAGCCTTTTATCCAGAGCTAATTAGCTGCCTATGAAATAATTGTTGAGAATCTGGAGGGGATTAGATGTTAATGTGTTTGAGGGAAAATAGTTGTAATACAAGTCACCACCAGCAGTAACAGGATGGTGACACGCACGCAACCCCTGAAAGCATTTTAACAAAATACACAACAGCTTATCTGAGCCTTACGAGACACACTTTAATTCATTATTTTAACACTGAATTGAAAAATAAATAAAATAAACAGGAGTATGGTCTTCTAATGAGTTGGTAGTAGTTGTAAGGAGTCCAATGTACTATAGTAAGTGTGAAGCCAGATTTGACCACCATTACCTGTGAGCACCATACATGTATTTTAAGAACTGTAGAAAAAACTGACCCCAGGAACTTCACATAAAACCTATACTAATGTGCTGTTGTATTGAAATATTGTCGTAAGAACTTCAGGATTGTCCTGATTTTCGTACTGATCAGTTTCTTCCTTATACACCATTAAGCGTTCTTCAGTTGTCCCTCTGGGCAAATACTAAAAAGTTCTACGTTCATATTTAGAACCCTACAACTGAGTGTTTCCCTATCAGAAAATTCCAAATACAACCCTTTCAGGAAGCTACAATCTTTAATTATTCAGCGAATCATTAAGGAACCCTTGAAGAACCTTTTTTTTTTTTTCTAAGAGAGTACCTTAATTCCAGATAATCCCCATCGTTTATTATTCATAAATCAATCTCACAGTCTGCCTACTAAATAAATATAGATAAAAAGGTGAGATGAGAATTGTTACAGTTCTTCCTCAGATACACTGTCCAAAAAAAAAAAAGTCAGTGGTAAAAAAAAAAAAAAACCCTTCCATGACTCCAGGTGGTCACTCCTGATGCTGAATAAAGTGGACAATAGAGGTGAGCAGGCCAGAAGCCAAGGCCAGCGTCTAGGCACTTTAATACTCGAGTCACTGATCTCCCATTAGAGCGAACACAAGACCTACATGATTAGTCTGCTTAGATTGTCAGACACCTCCACAACGCAGCCCAAAGCTACGTCGTCCAATATCAACTGTGACGGTTTATTCAATTTCAGTGTCTACAATTGACACATTTGGCCCGTATGGATTTTTTTTCGCCCTCGGCAGTCGTCCTCAAGGTGATCACCGTGCTGCACTTGCGTTTTCTTAAGCCTAACTCATACTGACATCCGTGGGTTAAACGATATCGATTTCTGCACATGGAAGGATGCCCCTTGCTGCGCTCGCTCCTCTCTGGTCCTCTCATCCCTCTCTCCCTACTGGATGAGTGGGATCATTAACCGTTACATGCTACATGTGGGTTTAACTGAGCACAGGCAACGGCAGGAGCATCACAAGAAAAACACAATGACGAGAGCTCGAGGAAAGAAGAGGAACAAATTCTGATAAGGAGGATATATAATCAGATGAAGATGGTAAGCGGGTGTCGTGCTCGTAATTAAACATGCCGCAGAGCCCAGAGTGACCTCCATATGCTTGCTTTTAGTCACATTAAGGTCATATTAATTACAGGCCAGAATGACCTGCATATGGTTACTTTTAATCTAAGTGGCCTGCTCGGGCCTGTGCAGTGTTCAGTGACTCACACCCAACAAGTATGTATGTGTGTGTTTTCCTGATGTTGGAGTGGAGAGCTTGCAGATTGAGAAAGAGCTGATGAAGGAGAGGAGAGAAGAGGAGAGAAGAGAAGAAAAGAGAGTGGTTTGGACTCGTGTGAAATTGTGAAATCAAACAAGTGAAACATGTCGGGGTGCGAAAACTAGCGCCGCTGCTAAACTGCGTTAATCACCGCACACAATAAACGGGTCACGCAGAACAACGCGCAGAGACCCCTTCTCACACACACACACACACACATTCTCTTTCTCCCATTAAAACCCTGACTCGTCTTTCAGGAGCGCTATGGCACGGCTAATAGCCCCTCATAACCCACATACCGAGTTAGAAGTAGTCCCAGGACGCCGGGTGTCCACTTAAACAAGCGGATAATGACAAAAGGGTGTGTGTGTGTGTGTGTGTGTGTGTGTGTAGGGGGTTGCTACCCATTATGGTCTGGCCCTCCATAAACCTCCAGTTAGGTCAGGAACTGTTCCAGTGTACTAACTGCCATACCGTATAACTGTGTTATCTGTTATTTATTGAACACACATGAACCCATCTAGGCCTAGAGCTAGTGTGCGGGGTTCGACGTGCCTAGCCTGTGTTCACCTCTTTGATTCAAAACGATCCGTAAATCCTGGTCAAAGTCTCAGATAGCCTAAAGTAATGAAATCACGACACTGGCTGGACCTTTGCCTTCCTGCTTTAGTAAGAGGCCTAGAGGAAAGTGATGACTGGGGATGGAGAGCACTTTTTTCTTCTTCTTGCACGCAGAAATAGTTGGGGTTTTTCTTTTCTCCCCCCTGATTGGCAAATGTGCATGCATTTAACGCATACATCATTTTAGACATAAAATACGGCTGTATTTCATGAAATATAGGCTAAAGCAACCTTACGAGGAGCGCGCTAGAGGCCTAGGCCGAACAGATTTGGTAACTAACCAACCAATTAATAAAAGAAATGATTTAATTAATGAAAATAAAAATAGCCTAGAGAGAGCGAGAGAGAGATAGAGAGAGAGAGAGAGAGAGACCTATATAAGATGGACAGGTCACGTTCATTTTTATGCACTAAAAATATGAAATTGTTTTGGGTTTTTTTTTGTTGTTGTTGTTGTTGTTTTTTTGTTTGTTTTTTTAAATATATGTTTCAAATAGCTTGTTAGGATTCCTTTGGGCCTGCATGCTCTATCTATACAATTGAAATGCAAAGCGACAGGATCTAAATGAGAGCGGCTATAAAAGCCAACGCATCCATAAACGTGTTGTAAACCGTCCCAGCCGTCCACAGTGGATGAAATGTGGCGTTTATGAGTCTGCACTGATGCTCAGCACTCCCCCAGTCTTTCAGCTCAGCCACTAAGAGGACCTGTCTCTCTAACACAGCCTGACACTTCTTTATATCCTTTATATCCAAGCGCCGGAGACGCGTCTCACAGTGCAGGCGTTTGACTGGCTCTAGAGCTACCCAGAGCAGTCCTGAACAAGCCTGTAGTCGACGCGGTGTGTGCTGGGCTTTAGTTTGGGCTCTTACCTTTTGTTCATGGAGTTCCAGTAGATTGGCTCCATGTTCGTCGCCGTGATTCCGAGTAAATCCACCAAGATTATGAGGAGAAATCCCAGCGCGTTTGCACAGCTCGGACTCGCCATTTCAAGCCCAGAACCCGGTCTGCGTTCCCCCATCATGGATAAAGGAGATCCTCCACTACCACCACCAAAAAAACAAACAAACCCACACACACAGTAGGAGGAAGCCTTTAGGAACAAAGCCTAAATCTCAGTAAGGCTACAGAGGGGAATCCGTCAGTGCGTTAAGGTGCAATGTGTCCGCATGGATATGAAGACAAAACCAAAAGGCACAACACAACAACCCGCAGGGTTTATTAATGTCAAGTTTGGGTTATCCGCTTTGAGATGAAGCAGATGAAATCCCACTAAATATTCTGTAAAGGCACACTTTACAGACTAGTCAAGTATTTCTTAATTGTTGGCTTTATCTTCTTTCCCTCAAAGTCTGTGCTCGGTCAGTCGTGGAAAGAAAACTCCACTAATAGCAGCAATCCTGACACAAAGTCGCTTTTTTTTTAATCCGGGTTTGTCAATTTGAGCCTACAATTGGCAAGAGTCTAATTTTATTGAAATTCTCGCGCTGTCTTCGGCTGCAAGATCTCTCTTCTTACCCATTCCCCTTTCCTTCTTCCCCTCCTGTCTTCTTGTTGCGTTTTTCTTCCAAGAGATGAAGGATGCAACCCAAAAAAAAAAAAATTACCCCCCCAAAAATAATTAATAAATCAAAAGAACAGATGGATGTGTGATTAAAACGAAATGCCCTTCTTGGCCGCGCAAAGTTCCATTCTCAGAAAGAAACCCCGTGACGATGCTTTTCTTTCTTCTCCTTATTTTTTCTTCTCTCCTACACTTGCTCTTCTGCGCTCTTCTCGTAATTCCTCCGCGCGCTCTGAGCTCCTTCCCTTGCTCCGGCTCCTTCCTGCGCACTGGATCACTGGATTTCGACCAAACCGACCGTCTCTGGCGCGCACGGCTCAGAGGTGAACATGTGAATACGGAGTAAAAAAGAAAAGAAAGAAAGAAAAGGAAAAAAGGCAACCAAACAAAGAAATCATAAAGAAATGTTCAACTCTAGCGCATCGATGAATGTCCTTAATAGAGACGCGGAAAACGAGTGCGCAGTGGCGCTGGATGGCTAAATCCCGGTGGGTTATGGCTTTAGTAGAGCGCTTCGTGCTCCTGTCTCCTTCACTTGCTGCTGAAAAGCCTTGTGGTGAGATTTGTCCTAGCTCGCTGACAGACTGACTTGTTGGAGAAAAGGAGAAGGGAGGGGGGAGGGAAGGGGGGAAAGCCCTATCTTCCGGCTGGCGGCCGCACTAACGGAGTGGATTTTTCTTTTGGGGTTTATTAAACGTAACATGAGGCGCTGTTATCCAGCCTGCACAATTCGACCAAACCCTTTATTTTTCTGCTCCATCCTGAGAATCCACACGTACACGTTCCCAAACCACATATCACAGTACTAAATAAGAAAAACAGGCTAGTGGCGTACAGAATGCTCTAGCTATAGAAACGCGTAAAACGCGCTATAGTGCGCCCCCGGGTGGACCCACCGGAAACTGTGCATGCCATATTAACACCATTTACTCTAATGAGTTTGCTGCCAGGCGTCAAATACCCTGCGGCATATATAGGCTACACTACATTTAATTTATAACCCATATGTCATTATGCAAATAAAGGCTAATGCACGACTGTTTATTCTGTCCAGACCTTCCCCAGAGTGTTAGTGTTACTTGTTAGTTGGCTGCAGATAGGTGTAACAGGTAACACACTAACTATATTATATATGTAACAGGTACTGGATAATGGGGAGTGAAGCAATGACGCTGGAAAGCTTTGCCTGCAGTGCCACCATGTGGAAATAATGAGGTACAACACCTTCCTACACTCTTAAAAAATAAAGGTATCCAGTTAGAACCAAAAAGGTGGTTTCAGCCTGATGCCAAAGGAGAACCATTTTAAGTTGGATTGTTAAGTTACATTTTACTCTGATGTTCTTTTTACAACTATCTATTTACTGATGCTTTAAACAACCTAGAAATGCTTCTTCACAGCAACGCTACAAGGAACCATGTTATTATATGTTCTCTAAAAAACCAAAAAAACAAAAAACACTTAGTTAGTGCTTTACGGAACCAAAGTAAGGCTCTTAAGAGTGATGCCAGGAGAACCTTTTCCAGTCTCACAAAGAACCTTATAGGGTTAAGCGATGGTAACTTGAAGAACCAATACACTGCTCTGAAGAACATATAATAAAACATAAAGGACTTCTTTAATCTCCAAAGAATCATATAGCTCAACTCAAGAATCCTATACAATGAAAAATGGTTTGTGACAAAAAGAAGGTTCTTTGGAGTACCTATGTGGCTATAAAGAACCATTAATGAAATGTCTGCACTTATATAGTCTGCACTTTTATCCAAAGCGCTTTACACTGTGTCTCATTCACCCATTCTCACACACCAATGGTAGCAGAGCTGCCATGCAAGGCACTAACTTGCCATCAGGAGCAACTTGGGGTTCAGTGTCTTGCCCAAGGACACTTCGGCATGTGGAGTCAGGCGGGCCGGGAATCGAACTGCCAACCCTACGATTAGTGGACAACCCGCTCTACCACCTGAGCCACAGCCGGCCATCATAAAGAACCATTAAAGATGCTATATTTTTAATAGTGTAGGTAATGGTTATTAAGGACAAGGTTCCCAAACCTCGTTGAACCCCTGTCTTGCATATTTTGGTGTTTTCCCTGCTCTAATATTTTACTATACCCACTTCATTTCAAGAAGGGCTGTCAATTAGCTGATTAGCAGGGAGCAGGGAAAACACTCATGTGTGTAGGACAGGGACCTGTGGGGTAAGATACAACAGTCAGAAGATTCAAGGTTGGAGTAATATTTCAACAGAACAAAGAAGAAATTACACTATGTAGACTTGATGATAGCACGTTAATCACAGAGAGACATTCCCAGAGTTCTATGGATGATTATGATTAGATGTGGTCTCCGTGTAGAATACATCACTTGGATGTTAATCTGTTACATTGCATTGAGTGCACTGGATGTTCTCTACACATGCTGGACCTACAGCCAGTGCTTCTCTTCCAGAGTGGACAGAGGAGTCAGTCAGATACGGCCTGTAGCTCGCCAGCACATTCTGAGAGAGAAGGGGAAGAGAGAGAGAACAAGAAGGAGGAGAGAGAGTTGTGAAAATATGTCAAAGAGAGAGAAATAATGAATGTACAGCAGCCTAGTGTGAGCATTATAGCAGATGCAGACAGAGTCGGACAGGCGGAAAACGACAACAACCACATGCTGGAAATATCAGTGATGATGAGGAGGCTGCAGCACCTTGGATGAGAGCGAGCGAGAGCGCGAGAGATAGACCAAAAAAAAAAAAGCGGGTTGAAGGGCTGAAGCCAAGGCAATGACATCAGCAAGTTTAACAGGAAATAAAAAGTCAGGAGATGTGCTGGCACAAAGTGAGAGAGAGAGAGGGTCTGTGGTTGTGCTGGTCAGCTTAGTGAGTTGCAGATGCTGCATTGGACCCGGGCCCATTTCGGAGCTGTTCATTTATTCATGATGACCTCGTTATGAGTTCTGACCTTAAGCTCTGCCTCATACCGCATCCACTCCCTACAGACTCCATCCAGACTGTCCTGCAGCTGCTGCAGCCCACAGCACACACATATGCATACACACACAGGCAGACACGCAGACACACACATACGCATTTAAACTAGCTGAGTTATCACACTACAGAAAGTTGGACGAGGACACAAGTAACAGAAATAGTCATGGAAAAAGTAATAACAGAGAACAAAGTTTGAAAAATGATGAGGAAAAGTGATGAGAGAGTGAAAATAAGAGAGAGAAAGGAACAGAGAGAATGAGAGCAACAGAGACAGAGAGAGCCAAGTGAAACACACTAATGAAGAAATAGTGCTTCAGTAAGGTATTATATGGGACAGAGAAGGAGGTGTGTGTGTGCATGTTCACACTCTTGCCTGTCCTGAAGTTGAGATATCTCCTCTGTATGTTTGTGTTGTAGAGTTTGTCTCTCCCTCTGAGCCTTACTCGTGCACTCCTCCCTTACACTCTGGAATGCTGTCAATACACACTCCCTCACACGTTCCTGTATGTATGAGAGAGCGCCAGGGAATCACACACAGAGGGATCAGATGACTGACAAGACAAAGCAAAATTGAGCTAGATACTTATTCCTCACATATCCTGTAGCCTCAGTGACCAACACAGAAGACAGTTCCCTGGAACGCAATACGATCACTGTATTCAAAGGCCAATGTATTCAAGTAATGTTTGAATGAGTGATGTGTTTCACTGGAAACATATTTTCAACATGATATCAAGTGAATGACAGCCTAAAAAAATATGAATAAAGGTGACTTATATGAAAATGTCTTTTCAAATCATGTGACCTGTTTGACGTTATTGTTGCATGCTTGTTGTTTTGCGTGTACTGTTTTACTACTGCATAAGTTCGGTGATTTTTATTTCTAATGTACACACATTTATCATTTTATGCAAAGCATAGGTTCTTCCTAGGTTCAACTCATGTTGCTACCATATCTATGAGTTGAACCTATGCAGAACCTATGATTTGCGTAAAATTGTACTCAATTAAAAGTGGAAGTGAAGTCAAGGTTATATACTTGAATAAAGGTTAAAAAGTGTCTTACTGAAATGAGAAGAAATAAGTGAAATTAGAAGTTAATCTTCAGTAATCACTTTAACCTGCTCAAGCCTATCCCGGGAACACTGGGCGTGAAGCAGGAATACACCCTGGAGGGGTTGCCAGTCCATTGCAGTACAGGACACTATCCACCCTGTGTATATTCATACATTCATTCTCACATAGGGGCAATTTCAAATAGCCAGTCCACCTACTGGAATGATTTTAGGAGGAAACTGGAGAATCTGGAGGAAACCCATGCAGACACATGGAGAACATATGAAACTCCACACAGGCAGTATCCTGAGATCAGAATTATACTGGGGTCCTTGGAGCTGTCAGGCAACAACTGTACCTGTCTAATTTAAATACAGCTAATAATTAAAGTTTGAATGCACCGAAACATGATTTATTGTATTGTATAGAGAAAAAAAAGCTCTTTGAGATTTGTAAATTGAAAGTTTTCATGGAAATGTAGTTAATTGTCAATTAAACGATAATAACAAACTACAATAATGTAAAATGGTTTTCAGTTCTGAGCGGGTAAACCTATATGATTTCAGCTTGCACCCATGTGCTTAAATGTTAAGCTGCACACAGGCCAACTCATCCCTTATTCTCCTGAAGGATTCCTGCACTACCTGCCCTTTTTCATCCTTCATCCCCTCCCTCCATCCCAGCCATCAAGGCCTGAGCTGGGCCTACAGCTCTACCTGCAGGGCTGCCTGCAACTGAACACTAAGCCTCTGAACAGAGAGAGAAGTCCAATGAGAACAAGAGGCAGACAAATGGCCAGAGGAGCAGATCGAGACTGAAAAGGAGGTGGACCTAAATGATGAATTAGTAGGAAAGATTGAGGGAGACAGAAGGGAGAAAGAAACATAGACGAGGAGAGACAGAGAGATGGAAGAAACACAGAGAGATGGAGTGAGGGGGGGATAGAGAGAGAAGGAAAGAGAACGATGGATGATCAGGGCTGGCAGGGTTGAACGTATTCGGTTTTTGAAGATGAGATCAATCTCAGGCCTTGGCTGCCGTACACTATCCCCAGAGAGCAATTACACAAGCAATTACAGACCATTACGCAAGGTCTCCTCACAGCTCCAAACATACAATGGCAGCTCCCTAACTGCCGCCACCGCCTTCAGTCCATCTTCCACTAGAAGGCAACGGAGAAGCATGCTCGGGACCATGTTACACATAATTAGTGAAGGCAGAGCAAACGGGGTCAGAATTCGCTTGAATATCTTAGAAATATTTGTACAATCAGGGCAAAGTTCACTGCTTCAGAAACCACTCACACTCATTAACTAAACTAAAGTCTGGAACCAGCTGATTAGTCATATTATGTTAAAACAAAAGGCAATTAAATGTGCCATCTGTGATTTTGCTGAAAGTAAGCTGATAGGAGTTGTTTTGAAACTTGAAATTGAAACAAATACACTCTTTTGGTGCTACCTTCAAAACCAAGCCTCCAAAGCATGCTAGGTCAATTCAGTTTGCTTCACTTCGAATCAGTTCAATTCAATTCAATCCTCCGTTGCCTTTTTAGCCTGGTCAGGGTTGCAGTAGATCTGGAACCTGGATCTGGGTGGGAGCCTTGGACACACCCTGAATAGGACACCAGTTAATTGCAGGGCAGCATGTACACAACTACATGCATGCCTTCACCTGGGCAGTGGTGGCTCAGAGGTTAGTTGCTGGACTATTGATTGGAAGGTTGTAAGTTCAAATTGTGGCACCACCAACCATTCCAACCAAGCAGAAGCAACACCCGAGTCTACTGAAAGCCAAGATCAACAGGTGGAATCAGGTGTGGCTCCTGCTTGATTGGGATGAAAACCTGCACCCACACCAGCCCCTTGCAGATAAGACCGGACACCCCTGACCTACTGGTACATTGTCTGGGAGGTAAAAGTAACCCAAGCTAAGGCTTGAACCAGGGACCCTGGAGCTGTGATGTAGCAATGCTAACTGTGCCACCCAATTAGATTTATTTCAATTAAACTTACATAACACTTTTAACAATAGATATTGTCACAATGCAGCTTTATAGAAATCCTCAAGTACATGTAGATCCCTAATAAGCAAACCCCAGTTGACAACAGCGAGTAAAATCTCCCTGAGACGAGCCAAGGAAGAAATCCTGAGAGAAACCAGACTCAAAAGAGTCTTCTTCTGGGTGACACTGGATAGTGAGATTACAAATCATTACAGTGTTCAGGTGTAGAAGAGTCAAGGAAAAAGGTACTAAGTGTGTTGAAAGGATGCTCAGTATAAGAATACTGTGAATAAGTGTTCCGGGATGAGCACAGAAGAGTCTTTATGATTACAGCAGCAGGTATTTGAAGGTAAAAATCCTAAAATGTCTAAATGCTTGTGCAAGGAGAGCTTGAAAAGCACAGAGATTTGTGTGTGTGTGTGTGTGTGTGTGTGTGTGTGTGTGTGTATATATATATATATATATATATATATATATATATATATATATATATATATTAAACCTTGCAGCTGTAGTGTGGCCTTATAAGTTCTTGGAAATGTAAAACTCTCATATAGTTATCTTTAGAAATATTTTGAATTCCATAAACAGCGGTCCTCAAGGTAGCTCAGGTGTTGCTCTTTTGCAGCAGTGATTGATTAAATGCCTCCAGTATATTTAAGACAGGAACAAAAATGTGGAGTGGCTTGTGATCCTTAAGAACTGGAATGGGAACTGCTAAAATATTTTCTAAAATTAGCAGGAATTAAGTTGAATACCTCCTAAAAATTTCAGGGCCTTCAACTTCTACTCTTTCACGGAACACTGGACTGCCTTCATTCAGGAGTAACTGGGCTTCACCATCACCACCAAAGCTAGCAGAATGCTGGGTGAGTCTGGGACTGAATTGTACAGGACCATCAATGATGGTCGTGGAGGTAGTAGACCAGTCTTCTCTCCTACTGCTGAATGAATCAATTTTTTTACCTTTTTACATTACAAGAGCAACAATTATGCCTGGGCTGAAGAAAGGGCAGGTCGAAAAGAGTGGGTGCTTGGAGAAGTCAGCCGAACTCCAGGCCGTCAGAGAGATAAGGGGGCGTATGCAGCACTTGAAAATGCCACAGTCATTTGTCTAGCTTTGGAGAGGGAGCCTAGCAATTAGGGGACTGTCATCGTATGGCTGTGTTCAGGTCGTTACAAGGAAGAGAATGTTCTGCTCTGCCTTCCAGTCGGAAACATGCTATTGTGGAAATGCTGAGACGCAGCAAAAGTTTCTTAAGTGTGTGGGAGAAACAAGAAGTAGGAACAGAAAGAGAGAAAGAAGGAGAAAAACAGGTGACAAGCACAATAATGTGTCGGAGCTCAAAGTGTATAATATGTGATATGTGGGCTCTGTGGTAAAATCGCAAATTGACTCAAAGAGGTAAAATTGGACTTTCAAAAAACTTGAACTTTTATGAGGCACAGTTCAGGCCTAACCATAAACAAACCACATGTCAAAACCTAAAGTGTTGCAAGACAGACTTGCTACTGGGGAGTACAGAGTCTATTAAACCAGAGGTTCTTGAACTTTTTGCAGCCATGGACCCCTTCCAGAGTAAAAGAATTTCCAGTGACCCCCTTGCGATCACATCATGATTAATTAAGAACAGTAGAGCAAATCTGTATCAATATATAAATGTATTAAGCCATTATAGCATTTCATTCCTGAATTTTCCACTCATCCAGATATATATAGATTTGTTTTATATTAACAACTGGTTCTGGCTTTATTAAATGTAGGGTTTCATTTTAAAATGTACAATTTTGAATACTAAAAATACTTGTTTTATAGTTATTGAATTTTAGACAAACACATTTCAGTTCAAGTGGCCAGTTAATTAGGCCTACAACTACAATAACACTTATATTAGTAGTCATCTCCACCACTGCCAAGTGATATAAAAAAAAAACAATACAGTCAGGGAGGCTCCGGATATACTTCACGGACCACTGGGGTTCCCCAGACCCCACTTTGAACACCATAGCATTACACGGTACTAAGAGTGAAGGCAGTCTAAGTGCAGTATAGCTAAAAATAATAATAATTAATTAACAAAGCTGCAATACCCTTATGAGAATACTAGTTTTAAAACATTGATTAAATTAAACTGAACTAATTCCCTTAATAACAAAATCAAAAGTGGAACAAGTTGGTTATGGCTTTGGTTTATTTATGAACTTTTAACATTTCCTTCCACTGTTATTAACAGGTCTCTGTAACTGGTATTGCACCTGATATATTCATCACTTTCCTAAAATGTGTGTTTTCTGCAAGTCCTGGTCCTGCTGAACATCATCTCCTTGGGACTTGTGTTTAAAAGTCTACTCTCCAGTGCCCTTACTCTTCTGGAGCACCAGAATTATACCCTTTAAAACACACTTGACTTTCTACTCACTTCCACTCCCTCTTTCTCAAATTGGTCACTAAGCAACTCAGACAGCACAAGAGAAGCCTGCTGCAGCTTAGCATTGAAGAATAAATGGATCCACTGGATACAAGAGTAGATGCCTTTGTGTTTGTGGTTAGTGAAGCGTGTATGTAAGAAAGCTGCGTGACTTACCTCCCACAGTGCAGGTTATTTAATATGCTTTGCGTCAATGTTTTTAATTATTAGACTTCTATTCTTTATGTATTCACACATTTAAAAAAAAAAAAAAAAAAAGCATAAGCAAGAAAAAAACAAAAAAACAAACTGGCACAGAATGTTTTAAAGTAAACACAATAGACGACCCCATAAATTGTCAAAACACAGCTCTGCAGAGAGAGAGAGAGAGAGAGAGAGAGAGAGAGAGAGAGAACGTGTGAAATTTAGTTGTTTGCCTGAAATTTATTGACGTTTAGGTGTAACCTAAACAGCGCCTCTTGTGGACAGAATCATGAACTGCATTCACACATTCCTGTTAAGAGTGAGTTAAACAGGAGTTATTGACTGTGGCAATGGTTTCCCTACCTAGTGCTATATTTCCACACATACTACATAACTAGATACACAGTCTGTACAGGATTTCACAGTTTTTTTGTGATTGTACCTGTATTTTTGCTGCTAATGTCCTTACAAAAACATACTCTATACTCATCTTTTTGCACTAGCTGTTATATTTTACACTTCCACACTAGAACTGTGTACTGGTCAGCACTACAGTGTCACTTACTGTACCCATTATCCTGTTTTTAGTAGTACTGTCTTGTGGTGTTTGCACACATTTGCACGTGCACTTTATATAGAATGTGTAGGTCTTATTTAGTTCTGTGTCGTCTCATGAGGTTAGTGTGTTGTTTTATGTAGCACCATGGTCCTAGAGGAAGGCTGTTTCATTTCACTGTGTCCTTTACCAACTGTATATGGTTGAAATGACAATAAAAGCCACTTGACTTGTCAAAAATGCTTGATTTTGCTGTGGCATTTTCCAAAATTTATGATTCATTTTGCGGAGATTTTTGTGCTTCTTTTTTATAGCGAAATCCTGAAGGGACTGGCTACAGCACCGATGTGACCACAAATTAGATGTCTCACCCATTTTCACCATGCACTCCTACTAGAACAATATGGAGGGAAATAACCCATGTACAAGTTGCATCCCTACAGTGTAGAGCTGAAAAATGTTCACCAAGGCTACCAACTATTTGCAGTAAAACAAACAAACAAACAAACAAAAAACCCACCAACATTGTTGTACACAGATAACTCAAACCCTTTAACCTCAGAGAAGCAGAGCCAGTATCACCAACATATTCAAGATCTGTGATTAGGAACAAACATTTGGATAAAATAAAACATGGATAATGTTTCAGTGTTGGTTACAAAAAGACTTCCACCATCCCTTACCACCACAAGTAGTCGCCACAGTGGGTCGCATCTCATTTAACTGCTTCTAACGGTTTTTGATTTTGAATTAGAATAAAATATTTAAGACAAATATAAGAATTGGTGTATTTAAAAGGAATCACTTACTCAGACAAGTCAGCTTCTGTATACAGTGGTAATGCACCAATGAATTTTTTTTTTTTTTCCCCCAGACCAAGTACATGTTTTTGGGAGCTCTGAGACAGCCATTTATCCACAAACCTGAACCAAATGTTCACAAAATATACACAAACATCAAACTTGAGAAGATGAATTGCCTGACAACGTTATGCATCAGTTTCTCAAAAGTATCTCTGAAATTACATGATAATTGTGGTCTAGAAACACGTTAAAAAATGTCAACCTGCACCTTTAATGATCAGGCACTACAAGAGACAAAATTTTATAAAGTTAATTACAATCTGCAAATAGCCTCCTTTAAATAGCGTACAGGATGGGATGGTTGATTAGATTCAGATCCACTACTTATTAAAAATATATATATATATATATATACACACACACACACACACAGTACAAATGGCAGCCATACCCTCATTTACAATTGACACCCAAAAACATGTACAAATGGATATCCAGACTCACTGGGGTTGTAGAGCAAAGAAAAATTCTCAAAAGCTGGTTCTTACATACATGTTATTGTTGGCTTAAAAAATGATTCACAGATGTACATGGCAGCACTACACACAGAAGATGTAATAAATGTAGCAGCGTCTCACCGGAGCAGAAGAATTAGATTGGGAGAGCAGTGGAGGAGAAAGTCCACAGAATGCCAAGCAATGATTCAGTGTTTGCTTTCATTCTTATCTCCAACATAACCACTTAAGAAACTTTGTGTTCACGGAAATGTCTTTTTCAAAAGTTGCCATAAACAATCAGCAAATACTGCAAGTTAAAAAAACAAGAAGTAAAACTGCTACTGTAGAGCAATCATTGCAACAAAAGCACTAAACAGAATTAACAAAAAAAAGTCCTTAAATATTCAGTTAAAATAAAGTTAAATTTTAAACTGTAATTACAGTAATTCACTAACAGATTGAAAAAATAAAAAAGTTTACTGCCAGGCATAGACCTTCGCTTTCTTAAAAATTAATTGACCTCTAAATTCCCTTCCTCTGCCATCAAAATTACAAAACACATTACACGCTCCTCTATAATCAATAAAGTCTTTAGCTCGCTGTTGGTAAGATTGTCTCTGAAAGATATTATACACCACATATACATTCCTATCACAGTCATTACTGCAATCAGGCAGTTTGTAAATCTTAGTCCAGTTCACAAAAATTGCAGCAGATACAGATGATAGGTTCTCAAGCGGTGCTCCCTTCTTCCTGCCCCTGTTCACTGGTTGAACCCAGTGGTCCTGCCCACCACAGTGCGAGCCCACTGTCCTCTCTGATGTCGCTGGATGTCATCATCCTGTCTTCCTCCAAGTCTGAATCATCGCTGTCTCCAGGCCACGGGAACTGACGCTGACCGCTGCAGGATGCCACTAACGGCATATAAGGATGAAGACTAGAGGGAAAGATGCAAAAAACAGACACACATTCAAAAGAAGATACAGGTTTCTATCATACCAATGGCATAAACTGAAGGGGAAGCACTATGACGGTTTACTCATATTAAGACTCCCTAAGATTTTCAGTAGTGCATATTTTACATAAAGTTCATGCAAACAATGATTTATAAGTTCTCTGCATATGGTAGATGCATATTAAATATCTAGGAAAAGTGGGGAAAACTCCAGGCTTTGTAGCAACCCAGCCTCTGTAAAGAATAAATAAAAATAACAGTAAATAAAAAAATTAATAACGATGAGCCACTAATATACATCCAATCAGGACAAGGAGCTGTTCCTGCTTGACTGTTGATTAAGAAAGCCCTTGTCCTCGTGCACTTAAATTCACACATTTACCCTAGGCATGTGTTTTGTTTTGGTTTTCTTTCCCTCCGTTTTGAAATTTCATAGTAAACATCACTAAAATCACTACAATATTTCCACAGGCATCCTGAGAAATATATATTTTTTAATCAAAACACACACAAGCAGACTCTTTTCCTGATAAAATAGTCAGACAACACTGACCATCCCTTACATTTATTCCAGTGAAGCTTAATAGACTTCTCATTAATTCTTAAAGAAAACAAGGCCTTAGGTTTACACAGAATTCTTCTACATGATCAAGAAGTACTGTGGGAGAATTGTGACTCTGGTCATACCTGATTCCATTAGTGCAGTCTGAGTGAGCCTGAAACTGAAGCACAGGCCTCTTCATTACCTCTTCATTACCATCAGGAGAGGCTGTGAGTGTGTCCCATACTGACATCACACCCGTGGTGTCACCACTCACAAGATACCGGCCAGACCTGCGCCGAACACAAAACAAACACGCATTTGAGATCCAACATGAGCCAATAGGACATCTGGAGTACACCAATAGATGCTTTCTCATTCTGTGCTGTAACTTACGGATCTAAGTCAAAGTAAATGCGCTGGTTAGTGCTCACATTTCTGGGTAGTGAGAACAGAACCCGACCCGGATCTCTGAGATCCCAACACAGGATCTCGGGATCCTGCAAACACACACGATTCAGTTTCAGGGTTTCATGTAAATACAATCCAAACGTGAACAGAATTCATCCTCACATGAATTACAGTGTACACAGAGATGCCTTTTTATAATATCTCAACATTGAGATATAGTCTAACGTGTCAGTTCAATGGGCACTAAATAGGTGTACTGAATAAACTGCCAAAATAATGCACATCATGATCAGCATTAACTACCAATTTAATGCACTCCTTGTGTGTGGTGTATGCTTGTGTATATCGGTGTGGTGTTATCTCTTCATGCACACGAAGGAGAAACACGACCATCCATCATCAACGTCGTCTAACCAAACTCTCATACCCACCTTGCGGCCGCCTGTGTACAGGTGGTTACCATCCGGTGAGAAGAGCAGGTGTGTGACTCCACCATGATGGCGTTGGGGCAAGAGAGCAAATATTGATCCGTCCTCACATGAGTACAGACCCACCGTGCGTGAATATGAACCGCAAGCATACACTGGCTGAGACGGACTAAATGCCATGCATGAGATTATACCACTCTGGCCCTGTTTCTTAACTGAGAAGGAGAGATGGACAGACAGACACAAAAAGAGGGGGAGGGGGAGAGAGAGAGACAATATGAAAGAAAGCAAAGAATGAGAAAAGTAAAAGATAAAGAAATTTTTTTATTTTTTTTTGAAAAAACACTTTAACACTGCTTTTCATTGAGGAGCATACAAAGCTCCTCAAACCCTGCCTGCTAAATTGTTAGTTTAACTTCTGTAGACTAGAATCCTAATTTGGTTCCAGCATAAATTAATTACAAACAGATAATCATTTCATTCCATCTCCAGCACAGCAGGTCATTCTCATGCACTTTCCACACAGAAGAGAGTGAAGCCTCTCTGAAGAGAAGAGACTCGAGGTGTACTGTGATCTCTCACCGACAGTAGGCCTCTGCTCACAATACCGGCCAGGCCGCTCCGTGTAGAACACCCGGACCGTCTTATCAAATCCGCAGTAGAGCTGCGAGCCATCCGGAGAGAAGCACAACGAATAGGCTGCTGTCAGCTCATCCAGGTGGTTGTAGGGTCGAAAGGTCGCGCGGAGGTTACCATAGAAAGCGTCCCATATGTGGACTGGGTTGTCACGGCTACTGCTAGCAATACTGCAGGTCAGACAGACAGACAGACAGACAGACAGAATGACTCCGAAATCATACGTGGAACAATTAAAGCGAGCTGATATCGTAAGCTTATTCGTTTAAGAAACATTTCACAGCTGCACAGGCAATTAAGTCCATTTTATTCTACTGCACCCCATGTCGTTCCATTTGCTTAAGAAGCAGAGACCTAACTAGTCAGAAACGTGGAAGCTTTAAATACAGCGCGTTTAACCGTAGCATAATTACACAGGCGTCCATGCGAGAAACTGTATTCTCTTCCCTCATCATTCCGTTTGTTCTTGCTTGGGGAAAAAGAAACAATTATGGCAGTGCACTTTCACAGTTTAGGCTGGACCGCTTCCCAGAAAGCAAAACAAAGCAGATCCGCTTGATCGTCTCTAAGGGAGGCTTACATTCTTTGCCTTCTGAATATGAGACGGAGATCGTACTTCAGGAGCGACGATGGAACAAGAAACAAAAAGAAATCTGTGGTGTTTCCCTGCAAGGCGTAGTCATTGGTACAGGCCTGTGTTAATGGCAAATCCCACTTCAGATTACAATTCTCAGAATGTTTCAGCAGTTTCTCCTGCATGTGTGCACGAGAGCAGCACTCACAATCACGGCTAAATGTTTCCATGGTTTTCCTTTCTCTTATTCCCGCTGGCAGCCTGAACAAACTTCAGAAACAGAGCATTGTTCTGAGAGTCTCTCTGCTCAGGTTTGATCTCTACTGGTCTTTTCCTTTGAGTGAGTCTTCCTCTTGCTCTCGTCTTCATCTTCCTTCTGCCTGGGATCTCATCCTTGACCCCATCACCCCTAGTTTTCTGTTGCCACAGGGTGATTATATTCATGCAGTGTGTTTGATGAGACCATTGAGTGAGAGTGTTTGTGTGTGTGTATATGGGGAGGGGGGATGCAGTTAACAAGTCCCCCTTTAGCAGCATTACAGCCAGCGCCTGTGACAACAGGAATCTCCTTGGAGACAGCTGGTCTGCATTGATGTCAGCCAGTCTGCATTCAAAAAATAATAATGAGGCTGTTGGGACACTTATTCGGGCACAATAACGATGCTCAATAAAAAGGGAGATGCTGTATGAGACCAAGGGTGATGGAAATGGCTGAAGAGGGAAGATAAGAGACCACTTAGATTTTTCATAATCACCTCCAGCAGCACTGTGGCCTGCCATACAAGTACAATGATGCAAGCAGAGGTTAGATTACTGATGAAAAGTTTCTACCCCCACCCCCCCTCAATCTCTCTAGTGAGGCGTTGAATTTCAAAGAGCGCCTACAAAAAAAAAAAAAAAAAAAAAAAATCAGGGCAGCCGAGGGACAGATGATTTGGCAGACGGGCAGATAAGAGTCATGAATTCTGGACAAGTAATAAGACATCTGGAATTATATGGTACACCAGGCTGCTTTGTGAATGAAATATGAAACACCATTGTAAGACCTCAGGAGTCCTGCAATGTCAAAATGATGCTCAAATGATGAACAACTACACTCTTTTCACAAAATATACAACCTCAACTATGATGTTGAATCTTGTACATCAGAAACCTGCAGACTTTCTCCTTTGGTCGGAAAAGAATTAAAATGTCCCAGATTTTCAACACCATGCCATAAAACGTAAATGACAAGCTAATTATAGAGAGTGAAATAATGGGAAGTAATTATGCAAAGTTACAGAGGGGTGACATATTAAAGGAAAAGCTGGCATGGTTCTGCTCTGTAGAGGGAAGGGATAATCACTGCAAATCATTCACAGTTCTTCTGATTGATCACCTTTAACTTATAAGGAAACATTAATATGGCAGTGGTTTCATCCAGGATGACACCGACCCCTCCCCCACAGCCAATTCCAGATTGTGTACCTAGATCGTCTTCTTTGGCTTCGGATAAAAGTATGCATACAGTGCCTCAATATTTCTTACAGCAGAGAACGGATGAGAACATTTACTCACAAGCAGGTGTCTGGATCCAAAGAGCTCATCTTTGGAAACCAGCAGTAGTCGTAGATAGTGTCTCCTTCAGTCATTCTCAGCACTGGAGTCTAGATGTAGATAAACAGAGGAAATCAATTATTATGGGTTTTAAGACTTCTAAGACATTATCTGCTCTTCAATCAACCAGTGCTGCAAACTGCTGGCCATGTGCATCAATATACTTTTCCACTGAGATCGTTTCCTTTAACAACCTGAGAGTGCTTGAAAATCAATACCCTCATCGACTGGAGCATGTGCTGGATGAAGGAGAGGATACTGTGACTGCTTAAATAATACTTTTCCAACAGCAAGGGTAGATGGTATAGTATATGTAAGAACACGTAAATGCATGGTGCATTCGTCTCATGAACATGTTCCATGAACATAATGAAAGACTGGTCTGAAAACTCAACAAACCTATGAGATTATTTGGAACCAAGTATTAAGTAATGTGTATTACTTAACATGCGACTTTATCAGGAAAGAAATAAAACCACTTATTCAGAATAACATGGTATAATTCAGTAAATGTGTTTGTTTTTTATTACAATAAAAGTACAGATTATTCTGTTGAATATTACAATTTACAACATAATTCACCAGAAGAGGCTGGGTTTCCTTTTGAGTCTGGTTCCTCTCAAGATTACTTCATGTGGCCTCAGAGTTTTTTTTCTTGCCACTGTAATTCAGGATCCAAATCTACATCTAGATTTCTGTAAAGCTACTTTGTGACACCTGAATTATGAAACATCCAAGCTGACCAAATCACATAAGTGGTTCTTTTTTATATGAATTGGAAAGTATGTATGGGTTCTGCTTTGCAGAGTAAAGCCTTAACTTGTATCTGTGGACGCAGTGGCGAATGGTGTTTACTGAAAGCTTTACCAAAGTATTCCTGAGCTCATGTCAGATATCCATTACAGACTCATGATGGTTTCAAAGACAGTGATATCTGAGGGATCGGAGATCATGCGCATTCAGAAGTGGTTTTCGGCCTTGTCCTTTACGCACCGAGATTTGACTGGATTCCTTTAATCTTTTAATTATATTGTGCACTGTATAAGGTGAAATGCCCAAAATCCTACCGATTTGTCTTTGGGGAATGTTGTTCTCAAAGTGTTGGATTATTCTCTGATGCATCTGTTGGCAGATTGGCGAGCCTCGACCCATCCTTGCTCTTGAAGGACTAGGCCTTTTTTGGAGCCTTATATATACAGTGAGGGAAAAAAGTATTTGATCCCCTGCTGATTTTGTACGTTTGCCCACTGACAAAGAAATGATCAGTCTATAATTTTAATGGTAGATTTATTTGAACAGTGAGAGACAGAATAACAACAAGAAAATCCAGAAAAATGCATGTCAAAAATGTTATAAATTGATTTGCATTTTAATGAGGGAAATATGTATTTGACCCCTCTGCAAAACATGACTTAGTACTTGGTGGCAAAACACTTGTTGGCAATCACAGAGGTCAGACGTTTCTTGTAGTTGGCCACCAGGTTTGCACACATCTCAGGAGGGATTTTGTCCCACTCCTCTTTGCAGATCTTCTCCAAGACATTAAGGTTTCGAGGCTGACGTTTGGCAACTCGAACCTTCAGCTCCCTCCACAGATTTTCTATAGAAATCTAGAGATTGGCTAGGCCACTCCAGGACCTTAATGTGCTTCTTCCTGAGCCACTCCTTTGTCGCCTTGGCCGTGTGTTTTGGGTCACTGTCATGCTGGAATACCCATCCACGACCCATTTTCAATGCCCTGGCTGAGGGAAGGAGGTTCTCACCCAAGATTTGACGGTACATGGCCCCGTCCATCGTCCCTTTGATGCGGTGAAGTTGTCCTGTCCCCTTAGCAGAAAAACACCCCCAAAGCATAATGTTTCCACCTCCATGTTTGACGGTGGGGATGGTGTTCTTGGGGTCATAGGCAGCATTCCTCCTCCTCCAAACACGGCGAGTTGAGTTGATGCCAAAGAGCTCCATTTTGGTCTCATCTGACCACAACACTTTCACCCAGTTGTCCTCTGAATCATTCAGATGTTCATTGGCAAACTTCACACGGGCATGTATATGTGCTTTCTTGAGCAGGGGGACCTTGCGGGCGCTGCAGGATTTCAGTCCTTCACGGCGTAGTGTGTTACCAATTGTTTTCTTGGTGACTATGGTCCCAGCTGCCTTGAGATCATTGACAAGATCCTCCCGTGTAGTTCTGGGCTGATTCCTCACTGTTCTCATGATCATTGCAACTCCACGAGGTGAGATCTTGCATGGAGCCCCAGGCCAAGGGAGATTGACAGTTCTTTTGTGTTTCTTCCATTTGCGAATAATCGCACCAACTGTTGTCACCTTCTCACCAAGCTGCTTGGCAATGGTCTTGTAGCCCATTCCAGACTTGTGTAGGTCTACAATCTTGTCACTGACATCCTTGGAGAGCTCTTTGGTCTTGGCCATGGTGGAGAGTTTGGAATCTGATTGATTGATTGCTTCTGTGGACAGGTGTCTTTTATACAGGTAACAAGCTGAGATTAGGAGCACTCCCTTTAAGAGTGTGCTCCTAATCTCAGCTCGTTACCTGTATAAAAGACACCTGGGAGCCAGAAATCTTTCTGATTGAGAGGGGGTCAAATACTTATTTCCCTCATTAAAATGCAAATCAATTTATAACATTTTTTACATGCGTTTTTCTGGATTTTCTTGTTGTTATTCTGTCTCTCACTGTTCAAATAAATCTACCATTAAAATTAGAGACTGATCATTTCTTTGTCAGTGGGCAAATGTACAAAATCAGCAAGGGATCAAATACTTTTTTCCCCTCACTGTACTATGATTAGACGATTGTCTCACCTGTTTCACATCACCTTCTTATTTCAACTTGTCACATCTAAATTGCCCCTGTCCCAACTTTTTTGGAATGTGTTGCATGCATCAAATTCAAAACTTCCAAAAACTATGCAGTTGATTAGGTAAAACATCAATTACCTTGTCTTTATACGTTTTTTGTTTAAATACAAGTCAAAGTACATTTACAAATCACTCCTATGTTTTTATTAGCATTTTCCATACTGTCCCAACTTTTTCGGAATTTGGGTTGTAGGATGCCACAGACTTTGAAGACTAAACCCAAACAAAGAACAACTTCTTCAATTTCAGTTAGTAAGTATCTAAGCTCCTCATGCACATGTGCACTGCTTTGCATCTTTCAACCCTGCAATGTTAACATACTGATAAAATAAAGTTCCAAACTGATATGACAGTAGGCATTGACTTCCATAACATCAATGCTGATGGGTTTATTAGGCTCCAGTTCTAAATAAAACAGTGCCAAATGTATAAATAATGATGCTGCTATGGTTGAGAGGCTGACCATCTCTGAGAGCTGATCCCAGCTGCTGCTGTAGAGCTCGGACGGGAGATTATACACACGCAGCACATTATCTGCACTGTTCGAGAGGATACAGGAACCATCTGGAGCCCTGAGAAACACAGAGGGTGGAAGGAAAAAAAAAAGCCAGAATAGGTGTGTGTGTGATCTGTGCTGTTCATATGTACCAGTTTGAATACATTTTTGAATCAGGTGAAGCTGATTAACCTACAATTGCAATCACAATTATTCCACCCCCAGTGCAAATCAGGTTTGTCAACATTTACAGACTTTGAGCTGTTTGCAATGAACAAATCAAACAAAAGCAATTGAAATAGTTCAACACAATGAATGCTTCAAGTGGTTTCCCCAAATTCAACTGAAAATGCAAATTATAACGACTTCTCCAGTTTGAAAATTATTCAACCCCTTCATGGAAAGCATCTTTAGTACTTAGTAGAGTCAACCTTTTACTGTCATGACCTGCAAACGAGATGCATAGCCAGACACCAGCTTCTCATTGCTTCCTCGTGAGCAATGGCCTCCAGTTCAGTAATATTCTTGAGTTTGCATGCTGCAAAAGCCTTCTTCAAATCCCACCAGAGATTTTCTATGGGGTTCAAGTCAGGTGACTGTGATGGCCCTGTAGAATCTTCCAGGACTTCTTCTGCAATCAAGCCTTGGTGGAATTTGAGGTATGCTTGGGATCATTGTCTTGTTGGAAGGTCCAATGACACCCAAGCTTCAGCTTCCTCACAGACAGCATGATGTTTTCTCCTAGGATTTCCTGATACTTCAATGAATCCATCTTGCCTTCCACACACTGCAGGTTTCCAGTGCCAGTGGATGCAAAGCAGTCCCAGAGCATCACCGAACCACCACCATGCTTAACTGTGGACAGAGTGTTCTTTCTTCATTCTTCTTCCTCCAGAGAGGCATCGCTTTCATCGCTCCAGAGAACAGAATCCCAAAACTTCTGTGTCTTATTTATATGATTTTGAGCCAAATTTTCTTGTGCTTTTGGGTCAGTAGTGGTGTACGTCTTGGAGTTCTGGCATGGAAACCTTCTGCATTTAGTACGCGTCATACTGTGAACTCACTGAAACCTCAGTGTCGGTTACCACCAAGTGTTGCTGCAGGTCTTTTGCAGTCACTCGAGGGCTTTTTACCACTTGCCTTCTCAGAAACCTGGATGCAGCCGTTGATAGCTTCCTTTTTCTGCCCCGTTCAGGTATTTCATACATTTTTGCCCCTAGCCAGTTCAGGTATTTCATGTGTTTCAGCTCAAGCACACCTGGTGCAACTAATGAAGCCCTCGATTAGTTGCATCAGGTGTGCTTGAGACAACACCTGTTTTGCATATCTGTGCTGTTGTGAGGGATTCTATTCAGGGGGTTGAATAATTTTGAGAGAAATAAGTTGCATTTTCAGTTGGATTTGGGAAACCACTTGAAGTATTCGTTGTGTTTAACTATTTCAATTGCTTTTGTTTGATTTGTTCACTGCAAACAGCTGAAAGTCTGTAAATGTTGACAATAAAGCTGATTTGCAATAGGGGGTGAATAATTTTGATTGCAGCTGTATATAACATCCTGTCACCATCTGACCTTTATCACCTTTATTCTTTCAAGTTCAAATTAAGTCTATGTTGCACAAAACACAATAGCCCCTTAATAATGATATTACAGTTGAATTGGAATGAAAATGTTTCATTCAAACACCTAAATGGGAGTCGAACAAAACATTTATGGCTAATCTAAAAAAACAAACTGTCGCCTGATAGAAAGAGGGAATCACCAGATAAACTCTATACTTTCGCAATTACAAGCAGCATCGCTATTCATGTAGGAAAAAAACTATTTCTTTTTTAACACAAAACCAATGTTACAGATAGTAACAGATTTAAAGAGGCCGAATGGGGATCAAACTACTACTTTGAAACAGAATGATGTGGGACATGAAATTTATCTTCTCGACTTCTGTTCTAGAGAATGTTTTTGCTAGAGATTAACATTAAACGTTAAAGTAACGTTGGCTACTTGTTACACTGACAGGACTCACACACGTCTCGTTATGAAATTCAGCTATACGCATGTGCATAAATTTGATTCCACATAACGCACTAAAGTAATATTTTCTGACAGGATGCCGAGTTTAGGGCGCATATAAACAGTGCATTCGGAATTTGTAACCAGAGTGAATTTATCTGGACTGATGAAAAGCTATGCATGTAAATGTAGCCACCAATTCTCCAAGCTATACTGGCTACGATGAAATTGAATACACCACGGTGTCATTTAGTCAGCTAATGGAACATACATTCAGAAACTGAACTAATAGAGAAACATTTGCTACAAACATTTGGATGCGGTTTTGCGTGTAATAAAATAAAACTCATCTGGGCCGAGTTTCCCCAAAAGCATCACAGCACATTGATCATCGCTAACTGGTACAGCGAGCATCACATTAAATACTCTCTCTACCAGCTAAGCTGATCTAAAAGTGGTTTTGTAGTATGATTATTATGATCTAGTGCCACATTGGGTGCGATGCTGGTATTGCAGTCACATTACAGAATTTCAGTGAACGGCAATATTTAAGTATCTTTGTGCCATGAGGGTATAAAAGCTTTGCAATATGAGAAACAGTAAAATGTTAAGCTTGTTGTGACTGTCTACATCTTACCACTTTACTCACCATTTACAGCCTTTGAGGTAGTTCTCTGGAGTCTGTGAATATTCTGCCCAGGACCCTGTGAGCATCTGGAGGTTCTGACTGAAATCCAGGCCCAAGCTGAATTCATATGAAAACATTAGGTCATTATGTGTATATATATATATATATATTTATTTAATTTTTTTTTTACACAAACCATCCTTCACCGGTTTAAAAACAAACAAACAAAAAAGAGCCAAATAAGGGACAAAATGTACTTACTACTGATGCTGATACACTGTGGGCTCTGTGTCAGTGTTTTCCTGCTCATCTCCTCCTTCATCTTCTTTTCTCTCCATCGCTGTGGTTGTCTCATCATTTTCATGCCACTCTTCATCTCTTTGTGTCAATTCTCCAGGTCTCTCTCCAGCTTCCTCTAACTGACTGAACACTGTAGGACAAATACAAGGCATTACAGCACAAAGCAAGGGATTTTTTTAAGATAAAAAAAAAAGCTCACACATGAAATCCCTGATGAAAATGTGTCAATCATGCATTTTTATTTTTTTGCAATAAAGCAAAACTTACGCAACAGTATTTTTTTTTGCGCACTGTGGTGTCATTACATAATGCAAAAAGTCAGTTTGATGTAAAAGTGCTGCAATTCCAAAATAATTTGTTGAATGCACACAATTGCATGTATTATGCATATAAAGTGAAGTGAATAAAAATATATTTGTAGTGATATGCCTATTTCGCTACATGTTTTTTATGCCACTGAGATGAAGTGACAAATCAAATTGTAACAAATTGTGAAAGCCAGGATTACAAACTTAACACTTTAATATGAATCACATCAAACTAACTAATATGACAGAACTGTAGAGAAAGATACCGAGACACAATAATGTCACCTTTGTCTGGGATTTCACCAGCGTCCTGGTGCTCACTAACTGCTGTTAGTGTCTCAGTGCATGTAGCAGGCTGATTAAAGTCTTCCATCTCCATTCCTTCACTAAGAGCTGGCTGTTTGGCAGCAGATTGAGCCTCCTGTTCAGTGCAGGGTGGACGAGGCTCAGCATTAGGTGGATCTCCATCAGCTTCTGCCTCCTGTCCTTTTCCTCCTAAAATAACTGTGTCACTGCAGGTTCCAGGATTGGACATACTCACACCTCTGTCAGTCGTGAAGTGTGTGTGGGAAAGACCTTCAGAAGGTGTTTAGTTTGTGTGTCACTATCGCCCTCAGGCAGAAGCTTGGGCCATTAAGGTAATGTTTCTGGGAAGGTGCAAAACTGAATCCTGAAGACAGATGAAGGATGTAATCAGAGAACATTACACACACGGACTTAGAATATTTCAAGCAGAAATTGACCAGTTGCAAGGACAATTTCCAAAGTAAAAGATACTGATATGAAAACCACTGGAAACTCTAAATGACTAAAACCAAAATTTTCACATCCCGGCTTTAGCATAAAGGCACACGAACACCGTAGCAGTGATATGCACAATGTGTGAAAAATATCTAACGTTACTCTAAAATACTGTTAATGTAAGTTAGACTCTGAACCGCCCCTGACTACTATAAAATTGCCTACCAGCAATCAGGACATGAAAATTACAAGAAATGAAAGCATTTCCAGTTAAAAGCAAAAGTTTGAGTCCCCCATAAATCCAAAAACAAATCAGTACTTCTGTCTTACAATTCATCTACAAAAAAAATTAAAATAAAATAAAATTCCAAGATCTTCAAAATAAAACTGTATATCCTGGAACACGACCCAACACATCAGCAGAAAAATAACGAAGAAGTTTGACCCTCTCAGTCTCCAGGTCTGAACTGAAGCAGGCAGTGTTTGACATCTGGCAGAGTGGATTCACAGAGATGTCAGGAAGAATAACGTGGTGAATATTAATTACATCTAAGAGGATCCAAGGAGATTGAAGACAGCTATAAGGCCAAAGGGAGAGCGCGTCGAATTTTAAAGAACATCACAATCAGAGAGAAATGGAGATGTCCAACTCATAGTTTTAATCAATTAAAATGATTTGAATTGTTCATTTGTTCTATAGGTATGCACTTTTGCAATCAGCTGAATATTATAATCCCTCAGAAGCCCTGCTGGAAACAAACATGAACTCCATACACAGAAAGCTGATGTATACTAACGTGCACAACTGGAATAATGTTGGTGTGACTCTGGACGGTAGATATTCGCAGATCTGTGGAAATTAAGGGACCGTCTCTAAAGTTACATACGACATTGATATACAGGTTTCTAACTTCAGTAGCATTTAAAGGGAATGAATTACAGTCATAAAACCAACTGTATAGTATTCATGAAGGTGTCAGCTATGATGCACACCTTTTAGATTTTTGATATTTAATCAAATAAACTATTAAATCATATGTAAATTTGACATGAATTTCACTACCAGATGGGCTCATACACAACATATACCATAATTTAAAGCTTAGATAAAGAAACAAAAAATTTGCGTCACCTGTTAGAAAATTGCTCGCGTCTTGATTTCCTCCTACCAGTCATTTAAATACATAAACTCAGCGCTTCCCTCAATAAAACTTCAACTGAAGTCAGTAATAATCAAAACTCATGCTGTGTGTGTAGACACACAGGACGCCGCCATTATCAGAAATAAAAGCGTTGTTCAGATCTCGCGAGATTTCCGTTATTTGAAACAACTGCAGTACTCGGCTCGTCCACAAGAGGGCCACAAATAGAGAATAAACCGGAAACAACCGTTTAAGTGTGCTGAACGGTTCATCAAATCAAAACGAACAACGAAAAAAGTGCACTCGTTTTTCTAAGGTAACACTCACATATATTTGCAATGAAAGTGTAGAAAATGAAATCCCATTACATGTAGCTGACTGAATGAATCAACTTATAAGGCTAGTATTTCAGTCTACACATTTGGGGTACTTGAGTTGAATAACCCTTAATACTTAAATACTTGTTTACTTTTTTTTTTTTGTCCTTTTTTCCTGCAAAAAGGACATTCCATCTCAAGTGGTCCAATAATTGCAAAGTTGGTTGCGCAACCATTTTTTATTTTTCTAATTAGTTTTGAGTGATTACCTCTATGCCATTGCAAAACCAACATGTTATTATTTAATTTATTTCATTTTATTTTATTTACTTGGTTTATCTACAACGGCCATCTTTGTGTCATGCCACACAACAAAGCTGTGATGTTTCTCCTGTGATCAAAGCACTAAATGACTTCTGAGCTGTAGTCGCTTACTGCTTTTATCACAGGAGAAACAACACCACAGCTCTGTTTATGACACTGTTCATTACTGAACACTGTACTTCCATATGTGAATAAAATCTATTCACGCATACCAACATGATGGATCAGGCGCGTTCTTCAAATCTGACTCTTGAGGTCCACTGTCCTGCAGAGTTTACATCCAATCTCAAACTCAATTTTATTTATTTATTTTTTTTGCAGCAGCAGAATGCTACTATAGATGACATATTTCTGTGAATTTTAGTTTCGTATCTGGGCCCCCACCAGAGAACCTGAAAATGAGGGGAATTTTTTAAATTGCATTTTCTCACCCCATGAAAAAAAAAATAAGAGAAGACTCAAACCTGAAATGTTCGGCCTGCACATTATACTTACCTAGGTACCCCCCTAAAAAATTAAGGGGTTAATTGAACAATTTATAGCTCTGAATGTCTTCACTTGGTTTGAGCCCTGTGATTCACATGTGAAGATTGCATTTGTTGTTAAAAAAGGATAAACCAACATGAAGACCAGAGCTGTCTATGGGAGAAAAGCAAGCCATTCTGAAGCTGGGGAAAAAAGACAAAATTGATCAGAGCATAGTCAATATAACAGTTTGTCCTGAAAAAGAAAGAAACCACTGGTGTACTAACAACCAGACATCGAACAGTTTGGCCAAGGAAACCAACAGCAGTTGATGACAGAAACTTTGTGAGAGCTGTGATGAAAAACCCCAAAACAATGACATCACCAACAACCTCCTCAAGGCAGGTGTGAAGGTATTACAATCCACCATTGGAAGAAGACACTGAGAGCAGAAATATAGAGGCCATACCACAAGATGCAAAGCACTCACCAGCAGTAAGAATCGGAAGGCTAGATTGGAAATCGCAAAAGAAAAAAAAGATGAGTCATCTGTTAAGAATGGTGGTGGTAGTGGCATGACTTGGCTTGCATGGCTGCTTGTGGAACACGCTCACTAATCTTTATTGATGATGTAAATGATGTAATTCATGATGGTAGCAGCAGAATGAATTCAGAATGCTACAGAAATTCACCTGTAGTTGCAGTTATTGCAAGCAAGGGATGTACAACCAGGTAACCCCTTATGGTGGCTTAGTGGTTAGCTTTTTTGCCTCACACCTATGGGGTTGGGGGTCTGAATTTCACCACTGCCCTGTTTGTGCAGAGCTTTTCCAGTCTTCAAATGTCCAGTTTCGGTCATCAGTTTCTGAAATACTCAAACCAGCCCATCTGGAACCAATATACATGCCACTTTTTCTTCATTCTGATGTATGAGGTGAACATTAACTGAAGCTCTTGACCTGTATCTGCATGATTGTCAGATAAAACTTTATCATTCCAAGGACTCAAAGTGTCGAAAGCTTCTAGACCTCTCTGGAGTCCTGGTTCATTCCACATGAATCTTCTAGATAACAGATTATCTGGCTTTTGTGTTGGAATTTTCTGTGAATCATATGGTACGTTTTCAGTGGTGAGTCACTCAAGGACATAGTAGGTCCCTTTTACTATTTGACTTCATTGTATGTTTGGAATCATTGTTCTGCTGATAAGTTTAGTGCTCAGTGAATTCCAGCTTATATATTCAGGACATCACATTCTTCTCCAAAACAGCTTAGCATATTCAACAAATATTTTAATCAAATTTTCATGTGTTTCTTTTTGTCAGGCCATTGTGAGGCTTTGCTTGTTTAATGGATCAGTATGTCTGTAAGCATTGTCTCGGTTTTCAGCAGTGTTTCTATTAACATCCAGTTCCTGGATATTTCTTGCACATTCAGGCGGGTTTGCTGACGTACCATCCATCCATCTTCTATAAAGCTTATCATACACTGGGTCTCAGGGGAGCCTGCAGCTTATCCCAGGGGACTCGGGGCACAATGCAGGGGACACCCAGGATGGGGTGCCAACCCATCGCAGGGCACCATCCCATACGCACAAATACACACACACACACTCACTCACTCACGCACTACGGACAATTTGGAGATGCCAATCAGCCTACGACGCATGTCTTTGGACTAGGGGAGGAAAGCGGAGCACCCAGAGGGAGCCCCCGAAGCACGGCGAGAACATGCAAACTCCATGCACACAGGGCAGAGGCGGGAATTGACCCCTCAATCCTCAAGGTGCAAAGCAAACATGTCTCCCCTTTTGTACATGGTGTGCCAAATGTGTCCTAGAACTTACAGTGGGTTGTAAATTGTCTATCCAATTTGTGGTATTTGGTATTTATAGCCTGTGTATCAGCTGATAGACATGCATACCAGCCTTGCTCTTGTTCCAAAAATGGCAAAGACAACACTAGCTTTAAGGAAATAATTTCTTCTAGTCCATTTTCTAACTTTTGTAAAAGTGCACAAGTATTTGTGTGTCAGTTGAACCATTTAAATACCATTTACAGATTTACAAAAATGTATTTTTTAAAGTGTAGCTTTACAGATCAGCAAGTGATGAAATAGATGAATTGAGGTTGAGTGATCATACAGGATGCTATACAGTTTCATTATCTGATTGATGACAGACAATTATGATGATCTTTTTTTAACTGCTTGCATTTGTAAATAATGAATGTTCGTCTGTAGTCAATACAGATTTTTTTTCAACCGGATTTCTGAGCAAATATCACAATTTATTTTCTAAATTTGAGAAAACAGAACAAAACTCGGAACATCTTCCTTAATGATAATCATTTATTAAGTACTCATATTTTCCAAACAAAAACCCAAACTATTTACACTCTTATTAATCTGTACGTTATCGTCTATTTTCAGTAAGATTTCACCTTTTATATTTTAAAAGTTTAGCTACAGGACAAACTTAACAAGTAGAATGGGAATTAGCAAATGACTCATTGCATCACCTCCACTACAAGTTACATGCAAATGTTGAAGACAATGAAATTCCAACTCAATACTGATCTCCCTTCGTACTAAGACTGTGGGAGTTGAGAAATATCTGAGAAATTCCAGATGTTCCTGCAATCATTACTCAAGTGTTTGGTTTGGAGGATAGGTTTTTTTTTGTTTGTTTGTTTGTTTTTTTGTCAAATTATGATCAAGCCCACAGCTGGCATGGGTACATGTACCTGCAACCTTTGTTATTGAAGATATGTGATCTTTACTGAACAGAGCCATTCACGCATGGTAACCCATCATCCTGATCACTCCCATCATAATCTCATTAAACTAACTAGTTTAATTAATCACCACCCATAATAAAAGGGCATCATGCACATAAAGAACTCCAATCATTTTCACAGACATTACAAAGCAGAACCATTCTGTTAGATAAGTCATCACTGCACATATCTGTTTAACAGCACTGACACGGTGTTAAAGCTGCATGCGGCTCAAATCCTTGTCAAAAAATGACCAAAACCGGCCAGCAAAGTTAGACAGTAAATTCAGTTAATTCCACTACATAATCTACTAATCAGTCCAAACTACATCTTCTTTAAAACAATGCCTCATTTTTCATCATGCTGCATGTTCTGCAACATAAATAAGTCTCAAACTATTTAGTTAGAATTAGCCAGATTCTATCTAAACTGACAATACGTCTTTTAATGTTAAATTTAGGACTGATGGGATTTGTAGGTCACATACACTCCACACTTAATCCTCAACCAAAGCTCAGGAATAAACATGGGAGTAAAATCAAATTTACTAAACATGTTAAGCATTTTTCCCCCAAAGTACAGGCTTGTCTGTACAGTTAAGGCATGTCCTAAAGGGGGCAAAAAAAACAAACAAACCCCAAAACAAATCACACACGACAGAGAAAAGCAGTAATCGCATATACAGTTTACACAACAGCCAGGAGCCGTGCGTATGAAGTCTGTGTGTGAATATGATTTAATCAAGACAGCAGCTGAAGGAAGTGAAGTTTGCGTTTGATACTGGATGATGACCATGCTTGCATGTGTGCTTAGCGGACCTCAACATGTTTGTGTGTGTTAGCCATGTATGTAATTAAGGGTTTTAACAGTTTGTACAGGTATTGACTGTCATAGTTCAGGAATTCCAGTATCCTGCTCTCCGATGAAGATGATCACCTACTGAGGGAGCCAGCAAGCCATGGAGGTACATCACACTCCTATCAGTTCAGTCACTTCACATCATGCAGGAAAGGAGGTGACATCTAAGTGCAGGTAGCATCTGTAGTCTTCCTCAGAGACAGAGGCGGAGAGAGAGACAGAGAGAGAGTGAGAGAGACAGAGAGAGAAACACAGAGAGAGAGAGAGAAGAATAAAAGAAGAGCTTAGGAGGAATGAGAGAGAAAATCCAGCCACTGTCCTTGTCAGAAGCTCTGGGATACTGGTCTGCAAAAAACCAAGAGACAGAGACAAGTGTATAACATGAAAGAAATGAAACAATGCCTTTTTTTTTTTTTTTTACATGATATAGATGTACATTTTAATGAGTGCAATTACCAGACAGACAGTTCTGCTGCTGCAGTCACAGGCAACTCCACGCTGAAATTAATCCACAGCTGTACAGAAGCTTTGTTCATCTCTTCAAATACTCGTCTACTCCTTAGACAATCTGCACAATCCGCTGAAATAGTCTCTGTTCGTCAGCCAGAAACAAGCAGTTCATAAATGTTCTTTCCTGCATCTCGAGTGCTTCCACAGGAAATCTCCGAAAGGCCGAACATGGAGTAGAAGGTATTCCTCAACATTCAAAATGTCTGATGTCTTATTAGCCTACTTCATTGGTGTGTGATCAAGATTATGTTCAGTTCTAAGAATTGCTGAGTTAACAGGACAAAAAAAAAAAAAAAAAAAAAAAAACAGCATCACTTATTTACATGTTCAGAAGGAGGGAATAACATGCCTGTTTCGGTTCTCACTGGAGGGGCTTTAGCTGGATTTGAAGTGTCCGGCCAGCCATGCCTCAACAGCACCCTCTGTCTTCCTCCACATGTCCCCATAGGTTCCTCACAGTTTTGAGTGTGTGAAAAGTGCATAGTGAGAGCATCGAGGCAGTGATCGTTCGCTCATTATCTTCAGAAGGATGACGTCAACTGCTGCGATACTCCCTTCGTCCACAAGGAAAGAGAAAGACTAATTACAGTCCCCAGGCAATGTGGACAGAGCTGAGGTCATGAATGTCCCTCATGTTCTTCTGTACTTTCCAGCATGTCACAGACATGTCCATCTATGTATTTTCATGAAACAAAATCAAAATCTAGAGGCCAGTTCTAGATACTCTGGGGAAGAAAACTCTTAAAGCATCAACAATCGCATTCATGCACTTCAAGGTACCAAAAAGAAATGGCCTGTGCTGTTTTTGTCCTGTCTCCCCCCCGAAACACAAACTTTTTCTCTGAAAAAGTATTTAAATCCACTGTGAAGGAAAAAAAAAAAAATAGGCAAAAAGTAAACAAAAACAAACAAATTCAGTAAACAAAATACAGTCAGCTTTGTAATAACTGCTTCTCAGCACCCAATCCCCAAAGTCACAAGTATGGAGACTTTCTGTATGCCACACCCATTTCACAACAAGGGGGTGGGGCATGCCGTCATGTGATTACTACAGCAGCTCCTCCCCAAATGTTTCTGAATCAAGTGACCCACCCTCCAAAAAAGGGAAACATCCACAAAAGTCCAAGTGTTTTTCTGTAAACAACCAAAACTCCAGTATGGAATAGATTTTTTTTTTTCTCTCTTATCAACATAGTCATAATGTCTATATGAACAGGATTGTAGAGGCAGTGTCTTCTGGCGGTAGTCGTCTTGATTCTCCATCTGCTTGCTGAACAGGCGTTTGAAAAAACGCTCCATTCCAACGTCCGACTACGTTTCCATGTTTGCGTTGAATTTAAAAAAAAAATTCCGGCTTCACTGCTTTTTTTTTTTTTGTTGGATTTTTTTTTTTTTTTTTTTATACCTTTTTTGGAATACATTCAATATTTTTTTTGTAAAAAGACAACACACTTCACATGGTGGCAATGAAACTAAAAACTACAGGAAAATCATTTCAAAAAAATAATAAAAAAGTAGCAGCCCCAAGTGCTCATTTGTAGTCCAAATACTTTTAACTTGTGTGTATATGTGTATATTAGAGATACATATATGCCATAACAAAGAGTCAACAACAAACATGTAACATTAGATGAACATTTTTGTGCACATTTTTGTGCACTTGCACAGTTTGATGGGATCTATTTAAGCCAGTCAGTCACTTGCTCTGGAGTAAGAGAGTGGACAACAAGGCAATGTGAGCCACATCCCCAAAAAAATGTGGACAATCCTGTCAATGGACTATCCCCAAGCTACACTAGAAGAACTACAGAGAATGGTGTGCACAATGCACAAAGCTCTTGGTTTATAAGCACGGGAGTCTCTTTACTGAGACACACTCCCTAAAAATAATGTCTCAATGGCAGCAATGAACTCCAACCACTCGCCCTTTAAGTTCTTAGGCACATGTGTGGACAGAAACTCTCTCTCGCACACACACACACAAACAGACAAACATACAATCAAATGCACGCATACACAAAACCTCAGGACTTGGCCCATAAGCCTACTAGAGGCACTGATACGGGTGGTGGACAGAAGAGGAAAAAAGGAAAAAACACTTGCATGCAGAGCACTGCTAAGTATAAAAGAAGCTAAAGCTTTTTTTCTGGTTGCATCTACAGCTTTCATATCCATCTGGGGATGAGGAAATGACCAAAAAAAAAAAAAAAGGAAAAAAAAAGAAAAAAGGATGGGTTGTGCCATTGCCCTCTGTCCCCCTCAGTCAAATACACAAACATGCTGCAAATATACGACACAAACATACATTCTCACACACTTTTCACTCATGAAGTACAAAATTCTAAGTTGCTTGAAAAATCACAAAATGGCCTCGTCATTTTATACATCTTGGTAAGCAATGTAAAAAAAAACAAAAATAAATCTGTGCAGACCGGTATGCTTTAAACGAACACACCCACTCACTCAGTCACACACAAAAATATTATTCTCCATAACATATATCCTAACCTATTTTTTGTCATTTTCTCTCTCTTTTTTTTTATACAAGTGCAAATCTTCAAGTTTTATGAGCAAAAATCTTATTATTTTATATAGCTTTTTATAGAAACTTTTTTTTAATAAAGAAAAAGAAAAAAAACAACAAAAAAAAACAGTGTTTGTCTTCAAAGAGAATTTTGTCTTTTTCTGATACGGTTTAAACAAACAGGACGGTCCCCCATTATCTCAACTACCTCCATGTCCAGTTTTAGTCATACACACAAACACACATTTTTATATATTATGTGGGAATATTTCTGAATCCATACCACATACCTATAACATGTAAAACCTTCTTTAAAAAAAAAAGACAAAAAAAAAAAGACAAAAAAAAAACCACCAAAAAAAAAAAACCTATCTATATACCACCTTCATAAAGTGCATTAGTTTGAATAAGGTGCTTATTGTGTAAGTGCCAGAAGTTTAATCACCCCCAAATATCACCCCTTTCCCCCCCCCACCACACCACTACAGAGGAAGCCTGGAGCTGTAACGGGTGTTAAGGAGTAACACTACTCTATTTACACCCAATTTATACTTTAGCTGCAGTTTCCTCTCCACACACCCCCCACTCTCTGTTTATCCTGGCTCTTCAACCCGCCCCCCACCCCCCAAACCCCAGCAGTGCACATTGGACTTGCGGAGTCTGATTAGTTGGACCCGCGGAAAAAGGCCTCAGGTAGCTATTGCTGTGGACTCAGTAATCCTCCACCATCTCCATCTCACTCAGGCTCATCCGATCCGCTGCACCATGGAATGAGTAACCTACACACACACACACACACACACACACACACACACACACACACACACACACAATGAAACCACTAGGGTTAGGAAAGGACTAGGGTTATTGTTTTCAATGAATATAGAGACACCTTGAAACCTTACGATATTTCGATTAGATCATCATAGCGTGAAACCATAACAACCCTACCGAGAACTATAGTATTTAAGAAATAGTAAATTAACATCCAGTCCATGGGTTTATACCATAAACATTGTGGGGCAGAAATACCCCTTCAATCACTAAATAGGGACCACCATGTAGAGGGTGCATACATATTGTGCATAGCATAACAGATGGGCTACAGTCAGTAATCTTAGTCCTACAAAGAGCACCCATTATTGTATCTATTATCGACTGGCAACACAGTGTACAACACAGAAACTGCTTTAAGTAAGACTGTAAAAAGATAGAGAGACAAGCAGGTGTACCTAAAATGCTAGGATCAGAGTGCAGCATCATGGGCTGTTTCTTCTTCAGTTTCCCTGCCTGGTCATAGCCCATCCCTCCCTTCCCAGAATGCACTGCCTGGAACATGGACTGCAAAGCAGCAGGGTTCATACCTCTCATAGAATCCTGGACAGACAAGGAGAATGAAGAGATATAGAGATCACATGATCAAAAGTACAAAACAGTACAGCAGTCACCTGTGCACAAAAATTAGATTAGAAAATTCTTTAAAATGGAACGGTTAAATTTAAAGACGATAATTTTTTAAGATGAAAAGATGAGAAGGCTACATGACTGCAATATACTATAATATGCCTAACTGCACCAGAGGACAGTGAGCCTCCTCTACCCTGACTTGGTGTGTGTGAGCTTTCCAGTGTGGATATAATATATTATATATATATATATATATATATATATATATATATATATATATAAAAATAAACACATATATACATATATATACACACACACACACACACGTGAATCCAGTCTGTATTTTTGTGATTGCTTCATACAGCTGGTGGTTTATGTAGTTGTGCTGAAGTGTTGGCAGGGTCCTTTAGCACTTGAGAAAACATGAGGAGACTGCATATTGGCGCTTAAATTAGAAGTAGTAAAATGATACATGAGCTCTATTTTTTTATACAGCTTACAAACAAAAATATTACTCTTGTTGGCAATTTCTCTTCCAGAACTATTGTCAGAACCCAAAAAATGGTCATACTGCACTTTTTTTCCTGAGCATCATCAGAACCTTTTCTGCATCTGTCAGCTCTTTTACTGACAGCATAACCACTGGGAAATGGCAGTGGATGAAGCACTAAGTCTGACAGCAAGGGGAGGGTCACCACTTAGAGAGTTTGTGACAGGGGCTTGGGAGCGATATACTAAAAATTTTAAATAAGGGATTATTTTTGGTCACAGGCCTCAAAATATCCATTATTACACATTCTTAATAAATTCCGATAACGTATTGGTAAGCAATGCAAACAGTGCTTTTTAACCTAAACAAAAACTGGGACAGTGTTTCCACTGCATCAAAGACATGATGTGTTTTGGTGAAGCAACATAAAACTGAGAAGGAGCTATCAAAAGAATCCTACTGGACACATGGAGATTAGTAACATTTGCTCTATAAGCAAAGCATTTGTCCTTTGGATGATGCTGTAGATGGACCTCTCGAAATACAGTGGGGGAAATAAGTATTGGACACGTCAACTTATTTTTCAGTAAATATATTTCCAATGAAGCTATTCACATGAAATTTTTACCAGGCATCAGTATTAACTCAAGAAATCGGCAAATATAAAGAATTCACAACGTTAAAGTCCATAAATAAAGTTATGTGTAATAAAGTGGAATGACACAACAAAAAAGTATTGAACACACTAAGAAAAAGCAGTTCTCCAAGGCAAGGAGCCAGCTGAAATCCACAACCTTTGAACTGAAAATCTGATCTGATGTCATTTATGCAGATGTATAGAAAATTCTGAAGGGTTCACAAACTTTCAAGCACCCCTGTATTCTTCAACCACAAACACTGTACATTTAAATTCTGTAGAGTATTAATTCTAAACCAGTAATTTTTTATTTGTTCATAATGCGGTTTAGGTGTTTTACCTGCAGAGGAAAGCTGTTCATGGTCAGTCCACCCACCTCCTTAGAGAGCTGGCAAGGAGGAGATAAAATGTTAAACATAATCACACACACAGACTTTAAAATTACTGGCACCCTTGAAAAAAGTTTTGATGAGATTGATTTGTGGTTAGTTGAAATATGCGAGGGGATATCTTTTAGAAGAAGTGTTCATCTCTCCAATACAGTTCACGAGCAAGTAAAAATCTATGCTACGAGGCATGTGGTGGACCCAACACCTTACAAACTTGATTCAATCTTTATTTTGTCTTTCGTCTATAAGTAGTTTATATAGCTGTTTAAGTTTGAATCATTGTGTCTATGTAATTAATTTCAATCATTTTTAGATTCTTTTGAATGGTGCCAATAATCTTGGACTTGACATTTTAGTCTGGATAAAGAACATATTGCTAAATAATACATAACTGATTAGAGCACCATCTCTTTATCTTATGTAAAACCTCACACACCTGCTGCTGCCTCTGATGGTTGGCTTTCTGTTTGGCACGGCGCTCCAGAAACTGCTTGGCAAACTCTTTGGCTTCCACAGTGTCACCTAGATAGGAGCGGATAAAGTCCAGTACCTCGTACGGTGACTCCACCTCCTTCAGATATGCCACAATAGTTGCCACTGAGAGAGAGGGAGAGAGAGAGAGAGAGAGAGAGAGAGAGAGAGAGAGAGAGAGAGAGAGAGAGAGAGACACACACAGAAATCACATAAACAATAACACACTAAAACACAGAACACACAGATAGCCAAAAAAGCATAAAGGAAGGTAAAATAAGAAATAGTGAAATAACTGAAAAAAGAGGTGTGTTTACCATCCAGGGAGGAGTTGGAGTTGTTGGCAGAGGTGTTAAGGGCATGTAGCATCTGCTCGCACCATGTGGTAAAGCCATCCTGAGCCTTCATACCCTGCAACAGCTTCAGTAAGCGGTCCTCATCCTCAGTCCTTTTGCGGCGATTCATCATCATGTACTGATCACTAAAGAGAAACATTTATGAGAACGGTTTTACACAGAATACTCCAATAACGGCATATTCAATATAAATCTGGATCACCTGTTGGTGAGGATGTGTGAGTGTGTAGTACCTGAGTGAGGGGCTACTGCGGCTGTTCTTCAAGCCCATGCCACTGCGGAGGGCGCTCTGGTTCTTTAGGGCCTCGTCCCAAACCCCCATGCTGCCTCCTGAGGGACTGCTGCCACCAGCTGCTTTCCCATCCATGCCAGAAGAACTCCACAGACTCTCTGTAGCCCACTGCAAAGGAAAAGATGACACAAAAAATAATTACATTTAAATACATGCATGCCAAATAAAAGCATCAACATAATTTTTTAATGACACATTATTTTGCTACATATAGGATGCAACATTATAGCTCAATGACCCAACATAGACAGACTTCTTTTATTACAGGTAAAGGTCTTATTCATAGGTGAACATGTATACATAAACACAGCCACACCTGTGACACAAGAGTTTCAATGTAAAATGCATAGTTGCACTTTATTCGTTTTATTCGAAGCTTAATAATTATTAATATAATAATAATAAAGCTTAATAACGTGTGTGTATGAATTGGCTTACTCTCTGCTGTGGGGCTCTTTGCTGCTGTTTGTAGAGTCTCTCAGTGTCCTGTTGAATCTCCAGCGAGTTGATGGACTTGCCCTGCTTCCCCAGTCCAGGCACTGGGCCTGTGCTCCAGCCTGAGCCTGTGCTGGCAGCCCCCTGACGTGGAGCCTGCTGCAGTAACTTCATCAGCAGCTCCTGCTGCAGTATAGACAAAGAGGCAGAGACAGAGATGAAGAGAAATAATAAAATACTCACACAACTAACACAACTGCAAGCACAGTAACATTGCAGGGAAAATGAGCAAGTACCCGAAATCCCAGTAAGTGGGGAAAGATGTTCTTGAAAAAACAACGTAGTATCCTGTATGTGTCCTCAACAATAACAAGCAGCATGTCTTTAGCCAACACTGAACCGGTTAGCTGGGTTGTCTTAGCCTTGTATTTACAAGACATTATTCAAGTGTTGCCAGTGTCTATTCTCACCCAACAATACACACTGAAATTTTTGAAAGACAGATTGTAGACACAGCGTAGGTCTGACTGCAAACGAATAATAAAACCTTAAACAAATCCTAAGTAAAATGAATTTCTTTTTATTCTATTTTTACAGTGTTAGGAAGACAGACAAAACTCCATGTGAACAGCTTTGGTAATACTTTCTCTCATGACTGCTTCATCCTATGACATTTCTGAATATATTATATATAGCTGTGTATTTTAAATGCTCATTGGTAGCATTCAATCACTATTACTTGCAAATACTCATGTACCCATGACCAAACCCTAACTGGCTGACATTATAATTTGTCTGAGTAAAAAAATTGCTCTAGCCATAACACCTCCTTGGGTGTGTAATGCAAGAGGTGGCATGATTTAGGAATGAGCAGAAAGCTACGTTAAAAAAAACCCAAAACATCATCAAAACCATCAAGACCATTTTAAATCTAAATTAAAATTAAATAAAATAATCGTCCCCTGACTATTGATTTGTCTATACACGGCTTGGACCACGTTACCGCATTAGAGACTGTTGGCATTCCTCACCTGTTTGCGCCTGAAGAGCTCTTCCTCCTCTCTCCTCTTCTGTTCTTCCTGCTGCTGTCTCCTCTTTTCATCCCTTCTTTTTCTCTCTTCCTCTTCCCGCTTAGCCCTGAGTTCAGCCTCTCTTCTCTCCTGGAGCTGAGCCACACACAGATACACAGTGTAAATTGAACTGTAAGTTAATACTCATGTTATTAATGCTGTTCAGTCTGCAGAGGGCACTGTTCTCACCTTCTGAAGCTGTTCAAGAGTTGGACCCTGAGTAGAAGAATTCATTGTTAAGTCCCATAGACTGGCCTCACCACCTAAAATAAAGGGAGATAACCTTTTTAAAAAATGCTGCTCTGACAATATGTGCAAAAAGCAAATGAGTGAAGTAACCTGCAATACGAAAATCTGTGCGTTTACCTGTCGGCTGTGAGGCTGAGGTATGCATATCCCACATGGACCCTGTATCTGGCACTGACAGTGATCTGTTCATCGAAGGCATCATACCCTGCTCTCCGCACCTACACATACCACAAGTTGAAATTTTAAAAATCATTCTAACAGTACATACATACATGAGTAACAAACATGAGTGGTCTAGAAGTAACAGGCCAATAGGACCCAAAAAACCAAACTTTACCTGCGATTTCTAAAATAGTTTCCCACATTTCCAATATTACACTAAAATCATTTAAAATACTACTAAGTAACTCTGACCATTTTAACCTTGCTGTCCCTGGTCATTTGTTTTCTGTAATCCTCCATTTAAAATGGTAAGACCGCCGCCCACTCCAAAATGCCTTCTAATTTTGACATCAAGTATGCTTAAGCGATGATATAAGCCAACACTATCCTGTTATGTGTAACATGATATTGCGAGCAGTTCTCCAGAGCTCAGATCTGACCCCATATTCGATTTGGAACACTTAATCTAATCTCCAAGGAAATAAACTCAAATTCCATCTGTATATTGCTTCCCAACCAAATGTCCTGCCCCGCTCAAAAATACACCAAGTTTCAAAATCATGTTCTTGTTGTCATTAACTTAACCTGAAAGACGGCTTTTCTTTGTGCTCCCTTTTTGTGTGTAGAGAAGTTGATAGGTGTGATGACAAACTGACTCTTATAAGAGCTCCAAGACAGAAATCCAACTAGACTGACAGGAACTTTACCTCTATGCAAACAAAGATCAAAACAGATAGGTCTAGAGCAAAGAGACATTTCTGCCTCAACACACCTGTTAATAAGTTGGAAAAACTGATGCTGTTGCAGTTGCTGGTAGAGAGCAGCCGTAGCAATCTCTTGCTGCTTCTTCAGCCTGTCCTGATCCAGATTACACTGATGGCACACACATATACACAGGGATTAATATCTGTAGTCCATAAAGGGGAGATGGATTATACACAGAGAGATCATTAGGAATGATTCCAACAGAAGATTAAGTTAAACTGCATTTAAGAATCATACTAACTTTACACCACAGTGCTGCTGAAATCTTAAATCTGAAGGTATTGATTCATTTTCTAAAAAAAACCCCCAAAAAAATCCATTACAGTGTCCGTTGGAATTAAAAACCTCGGGTTTATATAAATGCGCTTGTTCCAATATGTTATTGTTTCAGCCAGTTCACAGGCACTTCTACGGCAGATGCTTCACATAATTTAAGGCTACGAATTAAAGGGTGAAAAAATGTGTTATTTATCAAAAGACAAAATATATAACTTTAGATGTGAAATCAAATTAACATCCACTTAAAGCTAATTTATGGAAAGAATCTCAAGTGTCTGCACTTTCCCTCCACTTTCCTCTTTTCAGGACTGAGCTTTCCGATTTTCTAGTAACATGAGAAGCTGCAATTTTTTTATTGTCTCATTAAGTTTGAGAGAGAGAGAGAGAGAGAGAGAGAGAGAGAGAGAGAGAGGGGCTGTTGAGGTATTGACTGTACTCAAGAAAGTTATCCTGTGGATGTGCAACATTAAACGTAACTGAAGACATAAAAAGTATGATGTGTCTTTGATGAAGAAATTAAAAATGTTAATTGTTGGCAAATTCCTGTGGTGCAAGAGGAATAAAGTACTCCAGGAAAATAATTAAATCAACAATAACACCACAGCTACCTCTGTATACCACCACACCACATGGTGTTTTATTCCTTATGCAAGTAATGGACAGAAGATAAATGCAGTGGCCTCTTAATATGTACCCTTTCCCTTGGGTAGAACTGGAAGAGTGTGATTTTTGTGTTTCTGTGCATGACTGAATATGTATACTCACCAGCAGAGGCGGTGGGGAGGGGCCAGGTGCAAAGGGCACCCGCCCCCACATCTTAATAACATCTCCCAGAGGCTGGAAGCCCTCGTCACAACCACGCTTCACCAGCAAAGACATGCTGAAGTAGCCTGCCTGGAACCACTCACACATTTCCACTGTGCTAAAGGGGCCTACAGTGAGCCAGACAGGACGACAACACAAATAATATTATAAAAGGATACTTCAAAGGGCGTTTAGAGGCATTTTAAAAGGGGTCATGTGACAGAAACTGTGGAAAACTATTTAAGGGATCATTGAGTGATCTGATTACTTCAGGTGTTTCCCCCTTAACTTAATTATGCACCACATTTGTAGTGCATATTAATGGACACATTCCCATGTACTGAAAAAGGTACCAGTTTACTCAAAACTCTTATAATGGATATCTAAGGGAAGACAATAAACGTTCTGAAACACTGAAGAATTAAGTGTTCTACAAAAACCAATCGAAGGCATCTGAAAATTTTAATTTTAAATCAGTATAAATGTCTCTTTTCCGAGGTGGGACTATTTCTTCCGAGGAAAGAATTTTGAGTCATGTGTCATGACTGTAATAGTGTAGGTCTGACTGCACACGAATAATAAGTAAGTAACCTGAATTACTCTTTATTCTATTTTTACAGTGTAATGAAGACATAAAACGCCACTTCAACAGCTTTGGTAATACTTTCTCTCAAGACTACTTCAGCCTATGACGTTTCTGGGCATGTTATATATAGCGCTGTGTATTTTAAATGCTTATTGGTAGCATTAAATAACGTCCCTTAGAGTTTCATAAGCAAGTTTTAAGTAAATGTGTTTCCTGTTCTTAACTTGGTAGAGGGAACTGTGTCACCCTTCTTTTCAAATGCAGTGTATTAGATTAGAGGCTGAAAGACATTAATTATCTATATTTCTGCTTGCGTGGTATGTGCATGTACATGCACATGTACCTACCCTGAATCTCTCCCTGTGGATCTTTGTAGAACCATTTCATGGCAGAGTCGTGGGAGAGAGGTAGGGCGGCTGCAGTGTTTCTGCTCTCCTGCAGTGTTTGGGTGAAACACTCTTCCTCCAGAGATGTGTCCTGAAGAGCTGCAACCATTTTCTCTGCCTCCTGTGTGAACACACAAATCACAGCAACATTTGGGATTTTTTTTATTTTTATTAAACAATAACAAATTTTCTACATACACACACACACACACACACACACACACACACACACACACGGTAGTATCTACAAAGTGAAGCAGTGATAACTGGAAGGTCGAGAGAACACAGCTTATACACATGCAGGTTATGTCTAGTCAAGGGGAGTATAAATTTTCATTTGCTAGAACATTGCACCACAGTGTATTAGAAATTTTCCAATACCTGCTGCAGGTGCTTCATGCCCTCATCATCCTCAGGGTCGCCCCCCGTTGGTGGGAGGTCGGTAGCAGCAGAGGAAGAGGAAGGAGGGGATGAAGGCAGACTGGAGGAGGCACTAGGACTCAGCTCAGACACAGGATCTGATAACACTATAGCACATACAGACAGAAGACAACACATTTGCATTAAAAATATAGTTACTATAGTTACTTACAGTTACTAGATAATACAAGTAAATACATAGAAAAGTATCCAAAATGATTCAGCTAATATTTGGGATGCACTGCTCGAACACCGAGTATCAATGTTAGACTAATAATGAACAGAAACACTGGAAAATGTCAAATTGATTTGATGCAAATCCAATTCAGTATTTTTCAAATATAATGCATAATATAAGTAAGGAATAATCAGAAAATAATGTGCAACCCCAAGGTTGTAATGCGGGGTCAATTATTCCACTTATACCACAGTTACCACACCTCAAGACATTTTTCAGATGTTTATATGTCAGGTTTTTGTCCTTCAAATGCTTCTGTGAGGAAATAACTTATTACGCGTCCCATCTCAAGCCTCCGTTACTAATTACAACATGTCATTTGAGAGCTAGTAACAGAGGCTTGAGCCATTGATCTGCAGTTACTGGAGAGGGGGAGAAAGAGAGAGCGCGAGAGCGAGGAGATTAATTTTTTTCCCCCGTTGAATGCTGATAATATAACAATAGAACAAATAAACAAGTAAATATCAATAAGCCTGCTTGTTCACAAGGTTTTTCGGGGTTTTTTTGTATTACTGCAGAAAATAAAACAAAAAAATTTTTATACTTGTTTACCGGCTTATTTACCATGCTCCCTCACGCTCTCTCTCTCTCTTTTTTTTTTCTTGCTCTCGGTCTCTCCAGTAACTGCATATCAATGGCTCAAGCCGCCGCTTCACCTCATAGCCACATTATTTTTCTAATAATTAAACAGCCTGTCGTCAATTATTCCTTACTTTATTCTGGAAAATGGAAATTGTCGGTCATTGTGTTTGTTGTTAAATGTGTGTGCTGTGGTGGACAGTAGGCTAACTTTTGTTATTTCAGTTAACTTGGCAAAGTGATATGGAACTGTAATGCGGTGAAAACTTGACTGGAACTACTTTAGCTACACATTTACTGAAAATGAACTGCACACCGCAAAACGTCTGTCAGCCAATCAGAATCTAGAAATAAACAGTGCTGTCGTATAATATAATGCAATATGATTTCATTTCCTATCCTATCATGAGCCAGAGGACTAAAAAAAAAAAAAAGTAGTAATCTAGCATCAACACGTTTTGCAATTATTAACATGAATACATTTCATATCAGGATTAGTACTGGGCTTCATCTGCTACTCACAGCACTGATATTGGCATATCTATAATGGGGGAAAAGTACTGGTATATTCATAATATTACATTTTAAAAGTAATAAAAAGGAGAAGTGTGGAACTATGCACCGAGTACCTTCACTTGGCATCTTGCTGGGCATGGCAGGTACGGGCTGAGGATCCTCCAGACAAGTGGGGGCAGCAGTGGGCATGGGCTCGGCCTGAGGAGCAATGAGGGACATGGAGGAAGGAGAGGAGGGAGGGAGAGATTTCACCTCTACCTCACACACAGCTGCAGAGTCGGTCTCATCTAACCATGGAGAGGGAAGAAGGTGAAACGGTGAGTATGATCACTGTTAAACAATAATTGGGCTAGAGCTGCAACAAGAAGTTGATATGATCAATAATAATCGATTAGAAGAATCGTCGTCAACGAACCTCATTACTGATCAGTTCGTCTGCGCATGACACGGGGTATATTTACTCACTACGTTACTTCTGCTCCAAAAACACGATTCGGAGAGTAAATACTAAAGTCGTGTCCAAAATAACGTACCGTACACTTACATTATGCACTGTGTACTCTACCGACAAGTTTATGAATTTTAGAAGGGTAATATCCCAAATGCAACACGAGCATGATGTTAAATGCACGTAATACAATGCCACTAGCTTTAGCAGAATACACAGGGTCAATGAAAATGACTTTGTTCAATTTACTGTTTGTCATTACCTTTTATGCTCAACATGACCTCAACCACCAACAGACGGAGGCGTAATCATCGAGTGACAGCGGAAAAAAGCGTGTGACCCTTTAAGTCCTCAAAGGCAGGGGAGCATTTTATATTAAACACAGTGAAGATCAAATTTAACAAAGCAGAGCTCATGTAGCACGGACACACGGCAGTGATGCACGAGCACAAACTTATGTTTACATCCAAAGTGCTACATGGTCTGGAAGGGCTTCGTGAAACTGGTGCGAGTTGCTTAAATGGTTTAGTTTAATTCAAGTTTATTGTCATTATATGTTGTATTTGTGCTTACAGTGTAACTTCTGTAGGAGGGAGGGATGTGTTAGTAATGAGGCCACATGGCTCCTGACTCGCAGTGTAGACGCGGTGATAAACAGTATAACGCAAGTACGATCTGTGATGTCCAATTAAAACAGTATGATCAAAGTGAACACAAGTAAAACAATAGGCTTCAAGGCAGTGAGGTACAGAAAGCATACGGTACAGTGAAAGGGAGATTACATTATTAATTTATGACTGTAGTTTAATTATCAGTGCTTTTTTGTGCATCCATAAAAACAATGCATAAATACTTTATATATACACACACACACACACACACTAAAGTGGAAATTGCTAAATAACTTTAGTGTTTAGTTTCGATAGAACACGAATAGAATTCTTTCACTTAAAATATAACTCCCCACTGCAGCCCCTCCTCCCGTTACTCGCTCACAGCTTAATGGTGGTCTTAATGGGCAGCGTGTTTTCAAATCTGTATATCTGTGCTTTGTTACAAAACAGGGACTTAAATTGTTACAACGTTGTATTTTCTCCTTGGCTCGGTTCACTTTCACAAGACATTTCAAAGCATACCAAAATGTGTTCATTTCCAAATTCAGTTATTTAGTCCTAAATGAGGTATTCATACTCTGAGGACAATTTCCATTTGCATGAATTCATTACTCATGGAACAAATAGATGAAATATGTGGCACACTGAATTAATTGCTTGCCAATTATATGATTGTTCTTGAGTTCAATAGTCAGTTATTCATTCTCAAGAAAGTAGTCAGAGGAAATCTGGTTTGTCTGTTTTCATATACATCGGTGTATTTCTGTAAATTTGGTTGTGAAAGTCATGAGTTCAAATGCCAGTACTACAAAGCTGCTGCTACCGAGCCCTTGAGTAAGGCCCTTAACCCTCAACTGTTCAGTTGTACAAATGAGAATGTAAGGTCACTTTGGATAAGGGTGTCCGCCAAACGCCATAAAAGTAAATGGATACTATACCAGCTGAGGTACGATATGGTTACGGTATCGTGACAGCCCTATATAATATAGGGCCATCATAATACCGTAACCATATCTTACTTCAGCTGGTATAGTATACACCGTATATGTACACACAAACAAACTAATTTATATTTATATTTATATATATATATATATATATATATATATATATATATATATATATATATATATATATATATATATATATATAAAAAACACCAACTTTCCCTCTTACCTCTCTCGGCTTTATCTCCAAAACTACCGTCTTTGTTCTCTCCATCAGTACCACACTCGTCCTCATCTTCTAGACCTTGAAAATCAAACTCCTCTTCTGGAATAGGGTCCTTAGAACCCTTCTGAATGTGTGCATGTAATATTTTTGAGAGTCATAGGAAGACATAAGCAGGTAGAGAAGAAAAACACAAAAAAGACTTAGCATGTGACATCTGTACAACACTTTAATAATATTAAGCTACACACAGAGAATGTCACACACTCAAACACACCTTGATGGGCATGAATGCTCCAGAGGAGTCGAAGGTACCCATCTCTCCTTCTTCTTCATCAGTGCACCACTCCGGCAGTCCATCTCTCTCGTCCTCTGCTCCTTCACTTCCTGCTCTCCTCCTTCCTCCCTCACTCCCAAAATCAAACTTTTTACGGCGAACCTCACCATGTTCCCGCCAGCCTGCTGAACGGGGGCCACCATCTTTCCAAGACAGAAATTAAAAGGTGAAGGCTACATATTATAGCATCAGACTGCCGATATTAATGGGGAAGTGTGAAACATACTCATTGTGCACTTAACTTTTATTCTTTCTTTCGTGTTTGTGCGCGTGTGTACGTACCATCTCGACGTGAGCCAGCCAGTCTCCAGCTGCCTCCTGGGTCTCCACCCTCCTCCTGCTCCTGCTCCTCTCGCAGTGTGCGCCAGTTATCACTGTCTGAACGCATGAACTCTTTCCTCCCCCCAGAGGCCACTTCCTCAAAGCCAACACGCAACCCCTCCCTACGCAGAGGCTTCTCAAAGCGCCTCTCACCCCTGCACATACACACACAAAATGAGAGATTAAACAAGAAAAAAAAAAGCTCTGACAACTTGAATGTGGTATGCCACTTCTAAATTTAGACAGATGCATCAGACAGTGAGACTGAAGCTCTATTCAAGTGATTCACGTGTTTAATTTTACCACAGGAATAAAGTATCAGGACAATTTGTGCTCACTACCACAGATGTATCCCTAATGTACAGGTCAGGCCTATTACAGGTTGAATCATCACATTACTGTGAGGCTTATTTAAACAAATCTATTATTAATGAGTGAGCTCTCAGTTTGGCCAAATACCAAATTATACATGTTCTTAAGACTTCTTATAAATACCGAAATTGCTAGTTTGTACAGATTTAGCAGTCCCTTAAATCATAGCGCATTAACAGGTAAACAAAATCAATATTTTGTCATTTGTGTGTTAAAAGTACAGTTTTCCATCTAATCTGTTCCAGTGTGGCTGTATATAGAAATGCTGAGGATGGTCATACCGGTCGTCCCAGCTCTGGCTACGGTGGATCTCTCTAACACTCCTACTGAAGCCCACCTCTCCATCCTCAGTACTTCTTTGGTAGAACCCACTCTCTCCACGGCCCCTGCCTATACACACAAACACACCAATTTCTTACACCTAAATATATAATAAATCACAGTATAGAGAAAAGTATGTCTGCAAGTCTTTACACAGAAGTTTAAAATGGCGCTGCAAACAAATACTTACTCTAAAGGTCTATCACTGAACAATTAAGTCCTATCACATTTGGTGTGCTTATCTTTAACTTTGTGTTTCTTTCACACTGAACTCTCTCAAACTCTACTGCTAGATAGTATAAACCTCACACTCATTGGTCCGCTTATCAATAATCTGGGCTTTCCCTTGTTCACTCACCTCGGCCACCTCTCACACTGCCTCTGCCACGGGCCACACTAGCAGGAATGGCCCCACCCCCTTTACCCATAAGCCTCAGCACAGCCACACTATTGACAGACATCGAAAAATTCCGCTGCAGGAAAAAATCGAGACGGAAACATTGTTACAACCAGGAATACAATTGAATGTCACATCACAAATAATAAACTTCGGAAAAGTAGAAACTGGTCGATTTTTTTGTCTGTGCATAAGTATACTGGATGTTCACAGGGAGAGTGATGGTCATGTGTGTGTTTGGAAAATAAAGTTATGGTGTGACCTAATTTTCTCTGCTTTCTTTCAAAGAAAGACACCACTATGAAGTGTGTGGTGTGTGTGCATGCTTCTAACCTGTTCTTCCTCAGTTAGAGGCACCAGTGCCAGAGGTTGCTGAGGCTCATCCTGCAGAATAGCAGCAAACACCTTATCCTGCATGTCCTCTGGGATCTACACACACCAAGACAACAAAAAGAGGCTCATTAATTCAACCCATTTAAATTAACCAACATTTAGTACAACAATCGATATTACTGAGCTGCTATGATGCATTTTAGACTGTTCTCAGGTCATTTAGGCACATTACTGCATATATCCACAGTGCTGTCAGCTTCCCTCACTGAAATCTTTAAAACATTCACAATGCATGGTTGGTAGAAATCCACATATCTGAACCCGGACAAAAATTCCAGAAGTCATTAAAACATACAGACATGCACTCGGTGGAAGTGCCCGCTTGCCATGTAGGCTGGTATGGAATGACCTTTGGGCTTTGTATTTGATATTTAAGGCTTTCTGCTTCCTCATATACACATATATATATATATATATATATATATATATATATATATATATATATATATATATATACATACATATATATATATATATATATACATACATATGTATATATACACATATATATATACATACATATATATATATATATATACACATATATATATATATATATATATATATATATATATATATATACACATACACACACACACACACACACACACATATACATATATATATATATATATATATATATATACATATACATATACATATATATATATATATATATATATATATATATATATATATATACACACATAAAGTGGAGATAGATAGATAAATAGATAGAGTCTGAACACTCTGCAATTCTGTGTCCCTCAAATCACACAGGGACGTAAATAAACAAAAATGATGCAATCACAGGGTGGGGAGATTATTTTCCTATAACAGCTTGCCCTGGTTTGTATTATACCTCTCATACCACAGCAATTTGCCATGCCATCATTTCTTTTATCATCTTGATGATTAACAAATAAAAATGTTTAAACAATAGACTTTTTTAAGATTCGTTTATTAGTGAGTGGAGTGTATGCTATACAAATCACTGCAAGTTAGTTACTATAGAAACAACAATACAGTGCCCTCCACTAATATTGGCACCCTTGGTAAATATGAGCAAAGAAAGCTGTGAAAAATTGTCTATTGTTTAACCGTTTGAGCTTTGTTAAAAAATATTCACAAAAATACTCTACACCCATGGATATCAAACAACTGCAAACACAACAGGTTTATCCCCCAAAAATATCTTTGTTAAATATGTGTGTGCCAAAATTATTGGCACCCGTATGAATTCATATGACAAAAATATATTTGAAGTACATTTCCATTGATATTTAAAAAGATTTTGGTACAGCTGGGTGACTAGGAACAGGAAATTGTTCAACCATGACTTCCTGTTTCAAAGGGAATAAATACGAGGTGACACTGGCCAAATTCCCTTAATAATTCATTACAATGGGTAAGACCAAGGAATATAGCTGTGATATGTGACAAAAGGTTGTTGAGCTTCACAAAATGGGAAGTAGCTATAAAAAATGGCAAAAAGCATTGAAAATACCCATTTCCACTATCAGGGCAATAATTAACAAGTTCCAGTAAACTGGAAATGTTATGAATCAACCTGGAATTGCATGTGTCTCTATATTATCTCAACACACTGGGAAGAGGAAGGTTTGAGTGGCCAAAAATCTCCAAGGATCACAGCTGGAAAATTGGAGAAGTTAGTTCCATCTTGGGGTCAGAAAATCTCCAAAACAATGTCACCTACATCACCACAAGTTGTTTGGAAGGGTTTCAAGAATAAAGCCTCTACTCTCATCCAAAAACAAATTCAAGCGTCTTCAGTTTACCAGACACTACTGGAACTTCAAATGGGACCGGCTTCTATGGTCAGATGAAACCAAAATAGAGCTTTTGGGCAATAAACACCAGAGGCGGTTTAGGGCACACAGAGGTAGCCATATGGAAAAGTACCTCATGGCCACGGTTAAATATGGTGGTGGCCCTTTAATGTTTTGGGGCTGTTTTTCTGCCAGAGGACCTGGACATTATGTTATTATTCATGGCATCATGGACTCTATCAAACATCTATAGATATGAAATGAAAACCTGACTGCCTCTTCCAGAACACTTAAAATGGGTTGTGGTTGGATCTTCCAGCAGGACAATGATCCAAAACATACATCAAAATCAAAACAAAAATGGTTTACTGACCAAAGAATCAACATCCTGCCATGGCCATCCCAGTCCACTGACTTGAAACCCATAGAAAACATGTGGGGTGAACTGAAGAGGAGAGTCCACCAGCATGGACCTCGAAATTTGAAGGATCTGGAGAGATTCTTTATGGAGGAATGGTCTCAGATCCCTTGCCATGTATTGCCCAACCTCATCAGGCATTATAGGAGAAGACTCAAAGCTGTTATATTGGCAAAGGGAGGTAGCACAAAGTATTAACTAAAAGGGTGCCAATAATTGTTGCACACTGAATGTGTTTTGTTTTCAATTGTTTGATATCCATGAGAGAAGAGTATTTCTGTGAATTTTTTAACAAAAGATAGAAAAGGTTAAACAAAGACAAATTTTCACAGACTTATTTCCTCATATTTACCAAGGGTGACAATATTAGTAGAGAGCACTGTATATTAATATAAAACTATACTTGGCCTTTCAGCCAGCACTACTACAGAGCTGCCGTTTTAGAAAATGAATCATCATCCGAGTTGAGAATTCAACAGCGCTTGGTATAATGTTAATACATTTACTATTATGGTAGCACATTTACCACTTAATTAGGACATACACTGCATTGACAGTTTGTAAACATATTAAAATCTGTGGTCTTGATAAATGCAGAACTGAAAAAACAATTACTCACTTTTCACACTTATTTTCAACTAATTTATATTATTTCCAGTCACATGCACAATTTAACATTACTGAGCGAATCTTTTCACTGCAACTGAAGCCCCAACTGGATCCAAAAATCCACATCTGCAGAGAGTCAGTGCTCCCCTGAGATCCTCTAATGAAAATGAATATTTTCCGATTTCGTCATTTGTTGGCTGCAGTGAAAAGTCTCCGTTCTGAATATAAAGGTAAAACCAACTGTAGAATGTCGGGAAGCTGCTCACCTTGTTGTCTTTGACATAAAGTGCTAACATCTCCTCTCGGCCGTAGCGATACTCGGCCAGCTTGTACTTTGGCATAGCGGGAGAGGGAGGAGGGGAAGTCACACTGCCTCCACTGGAAAGTGCACGGAGCCTGGAGGTAAGGTGGAACAAAAGCATAAAAGAATGGGGGGGGGGATTTGAAGGCGTGAGGGAAAAAAAACAAGGGGGAAAAAACAAACTTACAGGACAAGTTTCACAAGAATATTTATAAATTCCACACCTGGAAGGTTCACAGAAATATTTTCACAAACTTATCAGAGCCAAGTGTGTCCCCTTTTATACACGCATTCAAATAGCTGTAGATGAAAAGGGGAGCTTTATAAAAGCACATCAGCTCTGCACTGCACATGTCAAGCACAGGAATAATCTTGTGCTGGCCAGAGATCAACTATGCACACAGCAGTCCTTGGCCCATTAGAGATGGCCTAGCACCAGAAAACAGGCCACACCTTACTGTCTAATCTCTGTATAAACATTTACGAAAGCAAGAAACAGAGGGAAGGAGAGAGAGAGAGAGAGAGAGAGACGGAAGAAGTGAGTGAGAAACAGAGAGTGCAAGACAAGATTCATGCTGTGAATCAATGACTGCAGTTTAAACATAACTGTAAGTATGTATGTTTAAGTGTATAAACATTTAACCAACATGAGAAGAATGGGAGTTATTTAAAAAGGAAAAGTGAAGGGAGTATTAGCAAAGCAACAACAATCACAGAATGAGGAAATGGGGGGGGGGGGGGTAGAAGATGGTGAGCAGTGAATCTTATTTCAAAATTGTACCATTCTGGGCCGAAATTGAGTGTCTCTGCGGTCATATTCCTCCCTTCTTCTCGGAGCTGAATCTATTTAAAACCAGAAAGAAAACAAAACCCGCACACAAGTCAGCAGAGATGTCAACAAGCGAAATTGCACCTTTTGGTGTAAATTGCATAACACACTTACAAATACATTGCAACTGCAATTGTTTAAGTCAGTCAGAAATAAATAATGGATTGCACAGTGAGACACTACACATGATCATGAAAGCAAAAACATGCATGCTGAGAGCACTTACCCTGTCCAGGGGAGCGGAGCAGGCAAGACTAGGCTGGACCAGGCTTAGGTGAGAAGGCTGAGTGGTGTGCGTGTGTGTGTGCGTGTGTGTGTGTATGTGACAGCGTGTGGATTGTGTGTGAATGGATGTGTATTTTAAGATTTCCAAAGAAAAGAGAAATAGCTGCCTTATACTGGGTGTGTACAGGAGGAAAAAAAGGACAAATCTGTTCAAATCTGATGTGAAAACTCCTGTTCACAGCCCAAAAAACCTAAACAAATAAAAACATTCCCAAAAAAAAAAAAAAAAAAAAAAAAAAAAAAAGGAGTTGGAAAAATGCTGAAAAAAAATAAAACACTAACAATAATCGTGTGACGACAGCAATACTTTGATACTGACGATAAAATCCAAGTAGAGCTGCAGAAATCTAACGCAATGATCGTTGATATTTGACCAAAATTTGATCAGCTGGCAACACAGCTGTCTAAAGCAGGTGACCGTGACTCTCTTCCTCAAGTCTTCCCTTCCTTCTCTTCTCTCCCTCGTTCCTCCTCCTCCGCCTCCTCTCCCTCAGGTTGAAACGCTGTATGACCAGGCCCCGCCAGTCAACCCCTCTCACGCCGATGACTCTGCTCCCACCTCTGTGCACAAAATAAAAACAATACCACATGAAATCCATGCTCAGCAAACTTTTAACTGAAATCATCCAATTAAAATGAAAAGCGAGCTTATGTGGTTTAAAAACTACAGTTTGAGGAGAAACGCTTCAGATCAGAGTTTCCGCTAAAAAATGTTGGTGCCGTCCAACGTGTCCGGGAATGATAAAGTTTATCGGACAAACTGGAAAAAAGAACCAGTCATTGCACTTGTGTTTATTTTGCACTGTAACATTTTGGACTATGAATAGTACGCGATTAACTATGAATAGTATGGATTAGCCCGAGTTTTACTTGTGATTGTATGTGTCTGTTTTCAGTACCTCCCGTAGCGAGCAAGCGAGCGAGGGAAAGAGGACCAGCACAAAAGGCGTGTGTGTGCGTGTGTGTGGGGTTGAACAATGCAAATCAGAGTACAAGTTACAGGAGAACACCGAGACCTTATTTAAGTGTGCAATAGCGAATGTACTTTGTCTAACGTATGTCTGCTTTGTTTTAATATTTTTGTGTCCAACTGTTGATTGTATCAGACATTTTGAATTTAACAGTCAAAAACCGGTATTTACAGACTAACACAAACTCTGCTTCAGATGTAGCTTGTAGAGAAACGCTTTTTCTTTTTTTTTTTGATGGATGACACTTAACCTCCTGGAACCTAAAGTAGTCATTTTCTTGCACAGTTAATGAAGGACTTAATTTTTTTTCACTAGGCTGAACTTACACTACAATCAACAATTATTCATTCCCTCCAGTATTTTGCAATTGCAGAAACTAATGCAGAATGAAGGAAACTGCAATATTCGCAGGAGCTTGCCATTTTTTTTTTTTTTTTTTACTTTACAGACTGTCTGCAGATTTGAGCCAAGATGCGTTGTGTGACGTCATCACAACGCACATTCAGACAAAGCCCGCTTTGATTCACGAGCATTGAAAATGAGCACAGCTTAAAAAAAAGTCTCATTTACCAACAAACATCACTGCAAAAGACTGTGCAAGACAAATTGATACAGATGCGATTTCCCCACTCAATGGCTTGACTGAATAATTAGGCCTTATTTTTTGTGCAAAAATACTCTGTTAGTCTACTTCTGTAAAAAGCAGGGCTATTTTCGAACTGGGGGTTGAAACATAAGTCCAGGACCATCAGATCATATGTCTGAACTATCAGGTTTTATTCACCATTACCCACTGGACTGGTGCCTCAGAAGCCTGGTGATATGGTGTCACAGGTGTCTTTCCCTCCAGTCCATCAACAAGAGAAAAACTCTACACGAGAACTGTATTAATATACCTGTTACTTCTTTTTCCTCCTTTTCTTTCCATCTGCTTATTTAACGTCATTTGTCCTTTCTTCCCTTTTCCTCCAGCATTTCTCTTTGCTCTTTCGGCCTTTCTACCGCTTCTTTACACACCTTGGCCCAAAATCCACACGCAAAGCATCATAAATCAGATCCACCCAAAGTATTCTATCACAGGGCTTAAGGCACATGGTTCGTTTGTGGAAGTTCCAATGTAACGTGAGCAGAGTAGACGATTTTATTGCTCTACTCGCTAGGGTTAAAGAACTCAGAGCTTGCTCAGTTAACTTTGCCATTGAACCATGAACACAGCACTAAAGCATGAGCTGACTTAGTGAATTGGTATCCGCCTTTCTAATATCCATGTTTTGAGAACAGATCACTGAGAACAGATCACTTAACAAAAACCCAAGTATGATTAGCTTTTTTTGGTAGCACTCCCTTTTCTCAACATTCAGCTCTAAATAGGTAATCCCCACAGCAATACAACATATCTTAACAAATCCAACGTAATGAACATAACTCTGCTTTAGTTTGAGAATAACATGGCCCGTCACTTTATATGGAGCTTATAATTGGCATTAATTCTGTTGCCACATGTAACTCAGGTAGCACATGTTATGAGAGTATTTTGACAAGATGTCTCATTTGATTTATTTTGAACTACAAATAAAATGAAGGTTTGTGTTTACTTGGGTTCTTTCATTTTCGTAGGAATTGTGTTTGCTGGTTTAATAACTTAAAAAAAAAAAAAAGTTAAACCATCACAGCACAAAAAAAACCAACAAATAATAATGGTAAATGTGTTTTAATCAAACAATGTGTAATGGATAGCTGCACGGTGACACAGAGGCGGAGTCCGTTCCATTGAGTGGTGTTTTAATTAATCGGAAAAAAACACAAAATCAGTATAACTAAACTATCTAAGCATACACAGCCTAAGAATTATGCTGAGTTTTTATCTTAATGGAAGGGAAAAAAAATAAAGATGAAGGGAAGGGTGTGGTTTTCGGAAGCAATAAAAAGAACAGGTGACTAGGTGAGAGGAAGTGGGACGTGGAAACGGCGGAACTGAGGGTGTGTTTGCCAGGAACCATGCGAATGCTCTTACTGTGGATTATAACCTTGTGGATATTGATTCAGGAGGCTGGCTTTGAGGGTTCGGAGGCACATCACGGGTTTGAGATTCTATCTTGTAATACTCTTGTGGAGAACCAGTGTGCTTAAATCGTTGGAGTGTCAGAGTGTTAAGCGGACTCTGACTGCCGGTTTCCCATGCTTTCAAGTTCATGAACCCCTGAATATCTAAATCACCAACACTGAAGTACTGCTAATAAAGTGAACAATTTTTTTTTGAAGAATTATTTTGGGGTTAACTTTTTACTACCTTTTGTGTGTGCGTGCAATTTTTCCTTTATGAATAGAGGCTTATTTCCTTATTGTTTCACATATTAATCCCATGTATGGGGACTTTTTATTTTGGTTATTTAGGTTTTTATGAATGAAAAAGAGATCTGGATTTTCTTACAATTATTGCATGACCTGGAAATAATCATCTTCCTTTTTGAGAATTTTGAATAGCCTACTGTTTTTTCCACTGAGTGATATCCAAATTATAAATAAGCGACTGTTATTTAGACTGTCTGGTGCCCAAAACCAATACGAAAAGTACCACACTACAACCTTCTGAAAGTGCAAACACAATGGTCCTTAGTCATCAAAGTTGTGTACGGTCAAATCTAATCGTAAAATGAGTGTACCCAAAATTCCAACGACTCTGATGTACAATGAAACTCCCATCTGGTTAGAATGTGAGTAAATCTGAGCTTACCTTTTTTAACAAACTGACAAAACCAATTGCAGCGTCATCATCAAGTATAGCAAAGTAATATTTGTTTTGGAAGACAGCTATATTTATAAACAAACCTTTAATTAAAACTGTAAAGTAGGCTTGCTGCATTAGCTGGTGTTCCCAGTGTTGGGGCCGCACAAACAATTCCATCACTTGCCCACCACCCCACAGTCGTTTTGCCTTTTTAACAGTAATAAAAATCATTTAGTTCAGTTAGAGAACGGATGTTACAATTAAAAACTGAACACGTCTGCTCAGTTCAGCATGAGCCGAATAAGTCAGAGTCGCAGCACAGACCAGCAAGAGTCGGATTTCATTTAGCACGCGCGAGAGTGAGGTGAGCTGAATGACAAGACCATGGAGGAAGATTTGGTTTCAAAAGTTCTATGTTTGTCATTGTACTGTTTTGTAGTTGTTTTTTTCATTACAAATAATATTGAACCTACCATTCAATCAATTACCGGGACCAAACTGCCACTAATTCGAAAGCAAAAGTGAAATGTCCACGGCCACACAGGCATTCATAAGCGAAGGGAAAAAACACAGCCTCCAATATATTTTCAGGTTGGTCTCGTGATGCTGTGATCATTTGTCAAATTTGGTGATGACTGGACAGTATTTGTAAGGGGAATATGAGAGTGAGTGAGTGAGAGAGAGAGAGAGAGAAAAAGAAAAAAAACTGCTCTTGGAAAAAAATCAAAAGGGCAGAAAATCCAATATACCAGAAAAAAAATCTGCCTTACTCAAAGAAGCAGAAGAAAGTGGAATTGTGTTTCTATGACATTGCATTGTGGAGTTATTATTGTAAACATATGTCCAAAACTGCGCACGGTGGCTTAGTGGTTAGCACCTCACACCTCCAGGGTCGGGGGTTCGATTCCCACCATGGCCCTGTGAATGCAGAGTTAGCATGTTCTCCCCGTGCTGCGGGGGTTTCCTCCGGATACTCCGGTTTCCTCCTCAAGTCCAAAGACATGCATGGTAGGGTTGTCTAAAGTGTCCGTAGTGTATGAATGGGTGTGTGAATGTGTATGTGAGTGTGCCCTGTGATGGATTGGCACCCTGTCCAGGGTGTACCCCGCCTTGCGCCCGATGCTCCCTGGGATAGGCTAGGATAAGCGGTATAGAAGATGGGTGGATGTCCAAAATCAGCGGTGGCACTAGAGGGCTCAAGCAGCTTGCACCAAAGTTGCTGTGAAGGTAGAGGTGCCTGCCCTCCAAATGTGGGCTGTCATACATTGCTATGTGGAAGTATAATAAGGAAAAGAAAACATACAACTCCAATAGGGGGACCATGCACCCCCAAACCTAGGCTACCTAATTAAGATGTTTTACTCACACTATGTGCAACCATGCATAGCAAGAGGTGTAGTGATACATTGAACTGTCATGTGCACTGCTACATAGCCTCCAGACCTGCTTTTTCTGAACCTGTATGCTTACATCTCTGTTGTACAAAAAAAGCAGCTTTATTACATGGCCAAATTGGCAGTGTGCATTTTTTAATAAGATCCAGACAAAGGAACTGTGAGGAAATTTCTCTAGAACTATTGCACTTCAGTTGACCACAATTGCTGTAGTTTTTTGCCAAATAAATCGAAAAGCAAATGACTAAAATATGATTAAAGCATATCTATTTTCTTCACAAGACAAAGACTAAATGCAGATTAGTTGTTAAAATTAACACTGGTATTTATCAGTACATCTTTTTTAAATTATGTCCCCCACACAGTGCACTGTTAGAGAGAAGATAGAAAGATTATATTAGATTAATGTTTCCTCTTCAAACTGACCGTTTAGGTGAACTCGATCATTACAGAGTTGCATCTAGCCTCATAAACAGAGTGGTGAGCCAATCATAAAGTGTTGGAAAAAATATCCCAGGGGTTGAGGCATCATGGCAACAGAGATCTCCCAGAAACAGTGTGAGGTTTTAAGACAGGAGAAACAGAACACTGCACATGAACATGCACCTTGCCTCCAGGTGAGGAGGGCAAGCAGTTAAACAGGTTTGGTCTTATCAACCAAAAACAATTCCCATTTTTCTTACAAGCATTTGCATAAACCAAACAAAATGGGTTACTGTATTATGATACAACTTTGTTTAAGACTGTCTCACAGGTCACTGTACAAGATTTAAGACATGTATATGCATAGAACCATACTTAATCAGTAATACTGTACACCATTTCCTCCATGTTTGTGTTTTGGTAAGAGTATCTGTAATATAGATTTCTATTTACAATTTCTATTATGTTTAAACAATTGCTTCAGGGTAAAATCACTAAAAAAAATTATGTAAAAAAAATTGATTTCCTTTACATCAGTCATATCTACAGTATATACATTCGTCATGTACATTAGCGTATTAGCTACACCTAAAACATTTTTTATTTGTATGGACAGTCATCGATTCGACAAATCTCTCCATCACTGACTACATTTACATGGACAGCAGTAACGTAATTATTGACCTTATTCTGAATAAGACAATATTGTGATTAAGGTGTTTACATGAGTCGCTTTTAGAATATTCCTTTCATGTTCCCGTTTTACATGTTATAGAACATAGATCGTTTAACAGCACACGTCATTACGTCCCCATGTCACACCGTTCCCTCCAGAATTTCACATATCCACATACAGTTCGTCTTCATTATGGTACCGTATCCAGTTTTGGGTTTTTGAATTTTACGAAAGCTCCAAGTGCAGTTAATTATTTGTCATGCTATATGTGCTAATAGACGACTGCTTGAAGCCGTGGGCTGCGTCTGAAACCGCGTATTTACCTAGTGTATAGTAGCTGTAATATGTGTATTTCTCCGACTATATAGTAGGTAAGTACGCGGTTTCGGACGCAACCATGCTCTCTTGTTTGCCATCAAACGGTTGAGCGCTGCCTTGTATGTATGTGTCCTGTCGCAAAATGCAGGGAAAACTCCCACACAATAGTGTGATTAAGGTGTGTATATGTCTGTATACACATACGTTACACGTATATGTGTAATACACGTCGATAATGCGACTAAAACAGGAGTACCGTGTCGATACAGTGTCCATGTCTCACAACCACACAGCACAGTGGTCAAGACAACCGCTCTATACACTGCAATCTTTGTAGCTAATTGTATGCCATGGTCGTTCCATAGCTGCTTGGAGAGTCTGCCAAAGGCAGCACTGGCCTTGGCCGGTTGAGTGCTGATGTCGTTGCCAGTGTTTGCAACAGATGACAGAACACTACCAAGGCAGCAAAACTTATTGACCGCTTTAATAACTGTCACCAGTGATTACAGCTGGAGTGGTGTAGGACTGCAGGTTTTCCGACTGTAACATGACAACCATTTTCTTCAGACTGATAGGGAGTCCAAAATGATGAGCAGTTCTGGAAAAGTAGTCAAGAAGTTGCTGTGCTACATCCTGAGAATAAGCTAGCAATGCACAGTCATCGGCAAATAACGGATCACATGGTATTGCCGTATGGACCTTAGTTCGTGCTTGTAGTCTATGCAGGTTGAAAATACTGCTATCAGTCTGAAATTGGATTGGAACACCAAGGTTGCAGTCTTTTAAAGTCACCAATAACATCATGGAGAATAATATACTGAACAGCAATGGGCAATTATGCATCCCTGCTTTGTACTATGTGTAACATCAAACGGAGCTGAAGTCTCACCGTTGTTTAGTATGCGGCTGAGCATCCAGTCACGGAACAACTTGATTAGACTGGTGAACTTTTGAGGGCAGCCAATCTTCCTGAGGATCTTCCAGGTGGACAGACACTACTCAGTGAACAGTATCAAATGCTGGTTAGATCAGTAATCTAAATTGGTTAGATTGATGAAGACAATGTACATTTCTCCTGAATATGTCACGCAGTGAAGATCATGTCGGTTGTTCCACAACCCCCAAGAAAGTCACACTGACTCTCAGGGAGAACGTCCGAGATGAGGACATGCTCAGATAGTTGATTTAGCAGAAACCAAGGTAGCACCTTCCCAGCAATTGACAGAAATGAGATGCCACAATGATAGTCACAGCAGGTATGATTCCCTTTCCGTTTGAAGATATGAACAATTAATCAGTGCATCCTTGAGGTACTGTCTCGTTGTTCCAGATGCTGACCAACAGCCAGGTGAGGTGCCGCACCAACTGAATTCCTCCTTCTTTGTAAACCTCAAGTGGAATGAAGTCAAAACCTGGAGATTTTCCAGAAGAGAGGTGTTTGATCACACAAAGTACTTCTTCTATAGATGGGAAGTCAGTCCAACTGGAATGCCTCTTCCAGTTGAGGAAGCTCATTGAGTACTGTGTCATCAAATGGCGATGGCTGATTCAACACAGTCTCAGTGTGTTCTGCCCATTGGTGGAGTGTCATCTCCAGGTCAGTTAACATGGTAGATCTGTCTTTGGAGCGTACAGGAATGGAGCCAGAATCACAAGGTCCATACACAGCATATACATTAATTTACACCATAATAGTCTAATTTCCTTCTTAGAAAACATAGGGAGTTACTGGATAACTATACGAGACATTTCCAGGTATGAAGTCAGGACAACCAATTAGAATTCACCTGAAGCACCGCATTTACATACAACACACTGTTCGATTTTGGGAAGTGTGGAAAAGACAAGTATTCGTCTCAATCCCAACGATGCCACAGCCATCTACAGCCACAAATCCAAGAGTGCATAACTGCTCCTGCTCTCTGTGAGAGTGACAATAATCCCACCAATCATGGGTTTCTGAACTCATTTATACAGAATGGGGCATGTTCAGGTGCCAGTGATGTAGCATGAGTAGTAGTTCAAAAAGATATGGTGGCTTCACACGTCTCTGAAGAAGCACGTGCTAGCACTCACCTTCCCCAGTCTTAGAGGAGAAGCAGCAAGTGGGTGGGAACAGGCAAAACGCCAAACTGAGGAGGAAAGAAAACATAGAAATGTAGGTGTGCACACATCAGCCCATCTGTGTGCCTCTTCACACTTACCCATAAACCCCCTCTCCAAGTTGGGACGTGAAGGTATGTGAAAGTAAAAACCAGTCTTTACACAATAACTTGATCGGGAACAATCATTGGCTTCCTGTTGGCTGAATTCCATTGACAATCAACTGTTTTTCTTTCAGAGCTCTCTGTGTGGGAAATTATTATTAATGCCATCATTAATGCCTGTGCATATGCAGACCACCTCTTAAGGCCATTGTACACCAAACCACAGCCCTTTAGGTTTAAATGTATTATTTGATTATCTATTACTGTAAAGAACAATGAAACATTTTTAATATTGTATTAATAAGGCCCCTATAAATCACTTCGAATTAGAAGCACATATTTTTAACCAGCTCTTTTCATTTGTCGAGTAGATTCGAGACTCACACATTGTTATACACCACAGTGGAACTTTTTGCCTGGTTTATGCATGATGTGTCTGTATTGGTGAGTACTGGGTAGTGCTCAGAATGATGTAATAACAGCAGCTGTGGCCAGGTGTTGATTGCTGGAATTGTGTGCTTCTTTTGTCATAACCGTCATAAATACACATTGCAGAAGGCAGACACCTGATTCACAGCAGTTGAAATGTCAACACTCTAAAGCCACAGCTGTATGCACCACAATTTTGCAACAAGTAGAGGAAGTGACCCAATGGCAGCTGTAAATGATGCTTCCATAAAGTACTGAATACTTATCGAATTGAGAGATTTTCATTTGAGTTTTAATACATTTGGGGAGGGAAAAAAAACAATAAAACTTTTCACTTTGTCATCACGAATGATTGTGTAGATTAATGGCAAAAGTAAATGTAATCCATTTTAAATTAAATCTAAAAAAGCGAAGGGCTCTGAAAACTTTCTGAACCCACTGTATACTTCAAAATTAGATTAATTTAAGGATACTTAACATCCTTTCAGAAAGTCATATTGTGACTAGGCTTGTTACAGTTTCAAGGTTGTAATTGTTTTGGCAGTAATGAAGATTAAAAATGTAATCTCTGTTAAATATTAGGTGGGGGTTTGGTCTGGGATAGTTTGTGATGCAATCTTAGTGAAGCAGGAGTCCTCGGAGTCCTACATTCCCACAGGTTTAAGACCCGTTTTGAATCTTAAAATATAGGATAATATATTATTAGCAAAACTGCAAGAGCTGGTGACTGATGAAACTTTATATCCTCTCCCAAAAACAGACACCTCTAAAAACAAAGAGCCTGGAGCCTCGGTTAGGTGTTTAAGTAAGTCCGAAAATATATCATGAATATTGCCTGTATTGAACTCTCAGATTATTCTAAACGTGCATTACCACTGTAAATGATCGAATAAAGTTTATTAGCACAAAAATAGCTTATTGTGGGAAGCCACTTCCTGTGCATCAAGTTTAACATGCGCCAGTTATATCACCGCAATGAGCTTTTAATTCTACAAGTACAGTGCTCCAGTGGCTCCCGTTCAATACACGCAGATAGAAAACAGCCTGTGATGTAAAGAACGGCCAAACAGCAGAGACACGCAACAGGTCAGGAGTGGCATTGGATGTATAAATAAAAATGAATGAATTCAAATAAATTATGGCTTGGGTTTCACATCTTCAGCATCAGTTAAAACTGTATTAGTTTGGTCAGAAGCTCAGCGTTCTTTTATTTCTAACAGTCAGTATGTTTACATGGACAACAATAATCCGATATTAACCAGATTAAGACAACACTCTAATTAAGAAACTACCATGTAAACAGCAATTTTTTATTACTTTAATCATATTAAAGTCATACTCGAAGTAAACACAATTCGAATTACGACATGTGGAGTATTCCTGTTTTAGTCGCATTATCGAAGTGCATTACAGACATGTACACGCCTTAATCACATTATTAACGTAGTGTGGGAGTTTTCACCGCATTTTATGACGACAAATACACACGGCAGCGCTCAACCGTTTGATAGCAAACAAGAGAGCACGGCTGCGTCTGAAACTGCGTACTTACCTGCTATATAGTAGGCGAAATACATGTTATATAGTTGGCGAAATACGTGCGTTTAGGCTACTATATAGTAGGTAAGTAACAAGTTTAAAATGCAGCCCACAGCTTCAAGCAGTCGTCTATTTGCACATCTATTTGCACTATAGCATGACAAGTAATTAACTGCATTTGAAGCTTTCACAAAATTTAAAATAAAAACACCCAAAACTGTATACGGTACCATAACGAAGACGAACTGTATGTTGATACGTGCAATTCTGGAGGGAACGTCAGACGGCGTGGGGACGTAATGACGTGTGCCATTAATCTCTCAATGTTCTATAACATGTAAGACGGGAACATGAAAGGAATATTCTAAAAGCGATTCATGTAAACACCTTAATCACAATATTGTCTTATTAGAATAAGGTCAATAATTAGATTATTGCTGTCCATGTAAACGTAGTCAGTGACCGTATTCACCTACCTTACACGTTTCCTGTAATGCAGTTAGACAATACATATAAAAAGGTGCCAAGGTTAGAACCAGGTGCGTACAGGTATGTGCAGGCCTTCACACATGCAGCAGGCTTTTAAACAATACAATATGGAGTGGAATAGTGGAAGTTATATATGTATTGTAGACCTACATACTGACGAGCCTGCTATGGTCTGTCAAAAGGCAGCTTAAACACTCATTACAATCAGCTGTAATGCTGAGGACTTGCTCCACACACCTGATCTAACTCAGGAAGCTCTGGATAATTAGCTGATGAGTTGGATCAGGTGTGTCTGCATTAGAGGAAAAACTTGACAGCTGAACCCCTGGTCCAGATTCTATATTTAATTTAGCAACAGCATTCAAATCTAATATGTTCCCAGGCACACATGCCAGACTTTTTTATTTTTTTTATTTTTTTATTTTAACCACATCAGTTTCATGAAATTTAGATTCTCAGAATGCTAATTAAGAAACCTGGCAAAATTCAACAGTAAGTCTGTGATACTTTTGGCAAGCTGCAATGCAACACACATCACTAGGGCTTTTTCCCCCAAAAGCATGACTATCTACAACCACAGAGCACGTATCAGATACTTAATTACATAGAAATTTTAAAGCAAGGAAACCAGGACCGGCAGAGAAATGCAGGAGGGTCAGGTTGTTGTTTCTAGCGCAGCTCATATCGTCGCAACATGCAACACTAACAAAGCAGATACACCGAACAGTCTGATCTTATGTTCCTGATAAGTGTCCAGACAAATCGATATATTCACATGGTACATTCCCAAATGCACTTAATATAATGCAGTGCCATCCTAAACAGATTATATTAAGTAAATATAATCACAGTAAATTATTTCACCTATGCAGCACAACCTTATCAGCACCAGAAGACGACAAGATTAATGTAGTGAACGAGGCTGTATCTGAAACACACAACCTGTGATCTATGCATGGCTCTGGGTGGTGGCTGTGACCTTCAACCCCAATGTGCTGCCTTTCACTTCTCTCACACATTTTACATGAATTGCAAAAACATTCACTGAGGATTGAGCATGCAGAAGCCCAATATGGACGCTTGAACTACACTGGGGGTATGTCTTGATCAGCTCCCTAGTTCAGTAGTCAGGGCACTGATCAGGGAGTCAGCCATTTTAAGGGCTGTCTCAATTGCAAAATCCTTTCAGTGCACTGGAACTTTCATGCCCTAAACAAATCCTATAATGCACCACAAAAAACAGAGCATCGATGCTCACTACTGAATTGCTTTACTGGAAATTACATGTTTTCTGAAGCCTCTCAGCTCGAAAATAATTTTTTTTAAAAAGGGGGACAAACTCAACCAACTTCGTCTACAAAATGTAAGTAGCTTGTTATGGCTGTTGCAGCTCTCAAATGATTACATACGTTAGCGATTATTAACTTTATTTGACGTCTAATATATGGTTTGTTTGAGTCTAACGACTTAAGTGTTTAATAATTAGTCTTTTTTTAAATCCACTAGCTTGCCTACAATCCTGCTCGACATATCATATGACAGAAATAGGTGTGATTAAGCGAACACATTTATATATGACAAACAGAACTTAAATAATTTTATTCTTTTCATTTTTGCTGACGTTTTACAACACGAGTATGTAGTCATGTTGCGGGAAAATTAAGATATCAGTGTCCCGATGTGTAGGCAGTCAGGGTCCTTACCAGTGCCCAGACTCGTGTACAGGATATACTTATTCGCTACCTACTGAACTAGGGAGCTGGTTGAGACATACCCTAGGTGTGCTCACGCAGCATTTGTTTTGCATGTATTTAGCATGCTGATGTCTCAGCTTACTGGGTATGTGAATCTCTGCCAGACTCTTAGCATAGAATCTAATGCCAAATTTATGGAAAGTATAAAATTGACATAGAAGACTCATATCCAGGAGGTCTGTGTTATTTTGTTACAGTGGATGAATTCACACCGAGCCATTATCAAAACTGAGTTCTTGGCCTACTTGACAGGTCATTTGAATGGCTTTAACCCAGACTACAACTCAAAAACAAGTCACCTTACAAACTTACAAAAGTTTAATTAAAATGCATTCCTCTGGGTTCTTAATAAATGGGAAACATTATTGTGCATATTAGGAATAAGACATGACAAAGTGCCCCCACTTATACCGCAGTGTTTTGCCAATGATTGCAATTTTAAAATACATTAATGAATGACACGTCACACTTTTTAAACATTTATAATTACACTCAATCTTGTGGAACATCCATGTGACAGGTTAGTTCCTCTGATCACTCACGTTATAGCAGCTGTTCACTGTCCAACAATGCTCTTTTATTCTAACCCTAACCCTAGCTTGTCATATTACCAATAAACAGAAAGTGTAAACTCCTTGGTCCTGAAAACTTTCCTGTGGCAGAACACTTATTGACGGTTACAACGCTGACACCTGAGACGCCTTCCATCAATTTTAAATAAACAATGCCAATCATGTGGCGGCAGCAGCACAGTGCCTAAAATCATGCAGATACATGTCAAGGACTTCAGTTAATGTTCACATCAAACACCGGAATGGGGAAAAAGTGTGATCTCTGTGACTTTATTCGTGGCATGGATGTTGGTATCAGACGGGCTGGTAAAGGAATATTTCTTAAACTGCTGAGCTCCTGGGATTTTCACACAAAACTGTCTCTAGAGTTTACAGAGAATGGTAGCTCTACAGGCTGAAACACCTTGTTGATGAGAGAGATCAGAAGAGACTGGACTGAGCTGACAGGAAGTCTATAGTAACTCAATTAAGCACTCTTTACAACTGTGGTGAGCAGAAAAGCATCTCAGAATGGACAACACATCAAACCGACACTGATTATTTGCATGTTTATGTGCCCGATAACTGATATGCAGAACCGATATTTATGTATTGTTTTACTTCTGTTTCTGACACAATGATAAACACCCCGACTGAACAAACCGTATTATTTATAACAATTTTGTCAATTTCACTTCCTCCTTGAATACAAAACAAGTCTTATTTATACACAAATAAATAGAGGGGTCAGAAAGAGTGCAAAAAATAAAGTGCCCTGTTACTAAAGTGACCTTTTTTTAATAAAAGCTTTGATGAGGTTAACAAACAGGTAAAACAAATAAAGCACATAAAAATAATTCTAACAAATAAAAACAGATGCCAAAAAAAAGAACAAAAAAACAGATGTAGTGCTGCAATGCACAATTCTCATAACACCCACAAGATGGCGCCATTTATCGGTGGATCCGATATTACAAAACTGATATCCAATTATGGAAAAATGCTTAATTATTGGGAAAAACATGGGTAAAACCGATTATCAGTCGATCTCTACTTATTTGAGTTACTATAGCCAGTCTGGACACTCTCCTCTGGTCCCTCTGATCAGTAAGGTTTCAGTCTGCATACCCTCTGCTCACATGATGTTTTTTTGTTTTCCACACCATTCTGTATAAACTTTAGAGACTTAGAGATCACTGAAACCAGCCCATCTGGTACCAACATCCATGCCATCAAAGTCAAAGTAATCAAAGTCACAGATCACATTTCCCCCCATTGTGATGTTTGACTTAAACATTAACTGAAGCTCTTGACCTGTATCTGCAGGATTTTCTGCACTGTGCTGCTGCCACATGATTGGATATCCGCATAAGTGAGCAGGTGCTCCTATTAAAGTGAAAGGTGAATACACATGTGCTTTGCCTGGCAGCTGGAAGGACCATCACAACAGACTGGACATCTGCCCAATCAGAGCAGAGTGTGCACTCTGAAAGGTAGACTTTACAATGAATCCTTTAGAACGGATCATTTAAGAACGGGGGGGGGGGGGGGGGGGGGGGGTTGTTATTCTGCAGTTTAAATTATGAGCACATCAAAGTGTTTTTTGACCTTGGGTGCATGTAAATCTAATCTATTGTATGAGACCTCTAAAACAAAATTAGGCACATTTTAAAACCATAATATGTGCGCTTTAAATAAATATGTATTGAATGGGTAATATTTCCCCCCACACTTGACTGCAAAAAGTTTGAGAACCTCTGCACTAAACACACACTATTTTATCCACTCCCAAAGACAAAATGTGTTGGAAATCCAGTGCACTCATGATATCCCACAATGCACTGCTATGGGTTATTGTCCCAATGATGTCCAGGGCATGTAGTAGTGCACAGTGTAGAGAAAAAGAGTTAATGCAGTGTCTCGGACAAGTCATTATAAACAATCATGAGTTTCATACTCAATGAACAACTTCTAAATCATTACTATTCTATTTAAACGGAGCTTCAGCTTATACACATACATCGCATTTAATGCATACTAATGCACTAAGTATACTATACTATACTATGTATGTAATACTGTAGTATACGTATTAATGTAATATAAGCAGTATATTGAAGTACACACACCTAGTTAGTGTGTTGTTTTGGACTCTCCCCCTTGCCCTCCTCCTCCTGTAACCGTGGCCTTCACACTCCGCCACAACTCACTCACAAAACGTATCTATAAAATAAACTCTCTCCCAGGAAAATATATCACCCTCCATTGAATTAACACTCTACCCAATTCAAGGTGGACACCGAAATGGACCGCAATAACGGAAACTACCAAAGAATTGACGGTATTTGTAAGAGGATATCAGGCTAGCAGGCTAACGTTAGCACAAACACTCAAGGAGAGACGCTGCGTTTGCTCACCGTGTTTTCTGCAGCTCCAAATGCAAAGTTGTTGTTTATTTGTTGCTGTTTTTACTTCGAGACGTCTCGTTTTTCGCGCATGGGATTGTGGTGTCCGGCTGCTGGCGTGCTCGTCCTCTAAACCCGCGCTGTAATCCTCATAAAATTGTGTATAATAGCTATATTATTTGTATTTGCTCTCTCCGACGGTCGCTGTGCGCTGATAGCTCTTGTCTACTCGCTGCTCTTGTTTGTGTTTTAGGAAGATGGCCGCTGAACCACGTGACTCCGGAACTATACGATTCAAATAACGAGGGTTTACAGCGCCCCTAGCGGCGAATACCCGTCTAAGCACGTCTGTACAGGCAACACTAGTTCTTAAATTAAATAAATGTAGATTAGCCAGTTTACATTTGTAAAATCCTAGCCCGGTATTTCACGTAGTCACTTTACACTTTACACCTTGTATCTACTGAGCCACTTTACATGTCCACTGTCATTCACTTTACAGCTTTATTTAAGCACATAGTCTTGTTTACACTACTAATTTTTTTTCCACTTACTTATGTGGTATTGTATTTTGTTAATCCGTTTGTTTATTCGTTCGTTCATCTTTATTAACTGCTTTATCCTAGTCAGGGTCGCAGTGGATCTGGAGACTATCCTGGGAACACTGGGTGTAATGTGGGAATACACCCAGGATGGGATGCCACAGCATTGCAGAGCACCTCGGGGCAATCTAAAGTAACATCATATAATTATATACAGACATCCTTACATCCAACAGAATATATGTTTCCTTGGATTAACTGACTAAATAAGAATGAAAAAGTTATCCATGTCCATCCATACATTTTCTGTACTACTTGCCCTACACAGGGTTGCAGGGGAGCCTGCTCGGGGCACAAGGCAGGAGACATCCTGGACTGGGTGCCGATCCATCAGAGGGCACAATAGCACACACAACAGACAATTTGCCAATCAGCCACACATATCTTTGGGCTGGGGGAGGAAACTGGAGTACCCAGTGGAAACCCCCGTAGCACGGGGAGAACATGCAAGCTCCACACACAAAGGGCGGAGACAGAATTCATACCCCCAACCACAGAGGTGTAAGGCAAACGTGCTAACTCAAATTCAAGGAAACATAAAGTCTGTATAAGCATATATTTTTTATATACCTTATGTTATGTGTAAACAATTTACCTGAGCTGCATCTTAAGCATTTCAATGTACAAATGTGCTGACGTACTTGAATTCACCTGACAAGCATAGAGATCAATAAAACTGCTTTTTAAAAATTTTATTTACCATTTTAACCAATTAATTGTGCAGATAGGAAAGCTATGCACTTTCATACATCAGTTGTATTTACAGAAGATTCAGTAGATAACATTAATTAACATTACACGACACCATCTAACAACAGCTTGAACTGTTTGAAGGAACATGTTTTTGTGCGGAGATGGAACACACTCTTTGACCACTTTACTAGGTACATCTGCCTACATTTATTCACCATTTTATCAGGTTAATTGGATATGCACAAAGTGCACTTTGGTAGGTGTACTTGAGTGTAGCTACAAGGCAACGGTGTGTTTACTCAACCAACACCCACACTTACATTACAAGACAATTACAATTACATTAATTCATTCATCAGGTCAATTTTCTTTACAGTCTATAGCTACCTAATTCACACAAATACCTAGATGCCTTTATATTCCGTGTAGAGAGTGAGTTTGAACTGAGTGTGATTTACAAGTATGGCTGGAGAAACATATTTAAGTGTTTACTAATAAAATTAATGAACACATGTAATTCACACCATGGTTGTGACCGTGCAACTTTTGTAGTCTGAACCTTCAGTATCTGGTACAACTTACACACTGGTCATACAATACAACCTGGGGCAGCAAAGCTTTCGCATGCTCTCACCCATGTTAAAACACATCAGCTACTCCTCACTACGATTGGCCAATAGTGTCGCGCCTACTGTGCTCGGATTGGCTAATCGTGCATCACTTTATGACTTGACTGATCAATCTCAAAACAGAAGGCGGGATTTGTCGGAACACGGCAGGGTGTTGTACTAACAATGAAAGTAGGGCAGTGTAGTATGGAAAATGAGATGTGTTAGCCATAGACATATATATATATACATACATATACACATATATATATATATATATATATATATATATATATATATATATATATATATATATATATATATATATAATTATATTGATTTGTAATTATATGTCTATGATGTTAGCTCCACATCAGCTGACGTGTTTACTGTCTCGTTTCAATGTTAAAATATTCTCACTAAATATAATACACTCACTATAATGTGAAGCCTTGAATATAGAAAAGAAAGGAGAATTGTTAACACTTTTCCTCTTTGTTCCTTTAAGATTTGACCGACCGATCTCAAAACAGATCCTGTGGAACTAAGAGGAAAAGTGTTTAAACCCCCCCCACAAAAAAAAAAAACCGGGAAAATGCAAGGTGCCAGTGTAGAACAAAAGGGTTACAATACTTTTGTGCATATACACCATAAAATAAAATAAATTAGAAAAAGAGTAAATAAAATGTATGTTGAGTGTTGTGCATGACTCAATCTGACTCAGTTGAAAATTCTCCATTGTATCCATTACATTAAGACCAAATTGGATAAACTATACCCCAGTGTGGATGAAACATGTGATTGTTGCAATACTGATAAGGCAGATTTAACCCACATGTTCTGGCCTTGTTCCAAACTGAGAGGATTTTGGTTCTCAGTTTTTGATAGGTTAAATTTAGCTTTGACTTAAGAACCCAACCTAACCCAATAATGGCTTTGTTTGGTGCCAGAGGAGACCATGTACAAATATTGAAAGATAGGGACCAAGCCTTTGCTTTTGCAACCTTGATAGCTAGAAGGAGAAATACTTCTAGAGTGGAAGTCACCTAAACCACCTAGAGCTTCATTATGGGTCAATGACCTAATGATGTTCTTATAAATGGAAAAAAATTAAATACTCTCGTAAAGGGATCAACTGAAAAATTTCACAACATATGGGATCCTTTAATAATTAATTTTCAGAAGAATACAGTTCCCCCTTTCTGAAGACATAAGGGAAGTACTGGAGCATATGTAATCTTTTAGGTACATACAAGGAAATACAAGTACATACATGAGATTATGTATATATTTGTCTATTTATTTTTTATACATTCTCCTAATTTCTTAAGTGTAATTCCATCATACAACCACCCCCACCACCACCACCAAATTTGTTGGATTGGGGTATGGGACTGTTATGTTTGATTGGGGTATGGGACTGTTATGTTGGATTGGGGTATGGGACTGTTATGTTGGATTGAGGTATTGGACTGTTATGTTGGGTTGGGGTATGGGACTGTTATGTTGGATTGGGGTATGGGATTGCTATGTTGGATTGGGAGGAGAATTAATGTTTATTTATTTTTTTTAAATGGAAAGAAAACAGAATTCCTTTGGAACTGTGCTTGTCACTGAACAGTTTCTGTTTTGCACCTTGCTCTGATTAAATAAAAAATATATATTTTTAAAGGTATGTTGAGTGTGTACAATTGTACAGTGAAATGTGAGTGAAGTTTCCTAATCTCTGCATCTCCCTGTTAGCTAACAATCTCCTTGCTTTATACTTCCTAACAGTATAAATTAATTCAGTCATTCATTCATTTTGATAAAGAAATTGACTAAATATTTCCTCAGCTCTACTATAGCCTACTCTCAATCTGCGGTGTGCGAGAATCTATGAGAATTTGTTCACAAATATGAACACCTTCAAAAAATATTTTGGAGTATGTCAAAGTCTTACAGAAGGTTAGACCCATAATCACTAATGATGCAGGTCCCAATAGTTTGATTTAATGGGTGTGCTATGATTGCATACAGTAGGTGGCAGTAATGTCCATGTGGAGTCTGTAGTGATGAGAAATCCGGCTCTGCTCAGTGAGTCAGGGCAGTCGACTCAGCTCACCAGTATGAGCAGACTCTTTTGGTACCCAAAAACTGGCAAGTAATATATAAAATTCCTGCATTACTATATATTTGTGCCTGCTACATAAGCAGTAGTGCATACGAAACTTCACACTCCCTCAATCTCCATCCATCCATTTTCTGTACCGCTTATCCTACACAGGGTCATGGGGAGCCTGGAGTCTATCCCAGGAGACTTGGCGCATGAGGCAGGGGACACCCTGGACGGGGTGCTAACCCATCACAGACACTTGCACTTGCGCATTCACATACTATGAACAATTTGGAAATACATGTCCTTGGACTGGGGGATGAAACTGGAGTACCTGGAAGAAACCCCTGAAGCACATACACACAGGGCAGAGACGGGAATCGAACCCCAACCCTGGAGGTGCGAGGCAAATTTGCTAATCACTAAGCCACCATTCCCCCTCCTTAACCTAACTGCAGACACATAGTTTTGGATGTATACTTGAGAATTCAGGAGAAGGTAGGCCAGTGGAAGTACTGGATATGTTCGAAATGGCATACCATGAATACTACTCACACTAAACCCAGTGCAAAGGTAATATATAGTAGGCCTATATGTAGTATCTGAATAAGAATGTTTCAAGTATGACAGAGATACTCAGATAACGTAAACTCAGCCTGAAGTTTCACGTGTATCCAGAAATATGTGACTGCATTTAGGTTAACTGTGAAATGTAATATTTATTAGGCAACTATAAGAAATTAGATGAAATGTTAGTGGTTGTTATGTCCAACTTTTTTCCATTGTTGAGATTCAGGGCTTCAGGGCTTTTGTTTCCAAGCTTGACCCCACGTGCATCCTGCCTACAATAAGGAACAAGAGGACCAGGATAGTGGTATGATATGCTGAAGAAAGAGACTATGGCCATGGAAGAGGTAGCAAAAGCTGAATCTGTTTGACTTATAGCTGGCATGTAAAGCTGACATCCTAAACATGGATGCCTTTCTTTGCATTACCCGAAATTAGGTCACTCCTTAATATCAGACCTGGCTGTGTTTCTTTTAAGGCCTGGTTTATGCTTTGTTAAAGTGTTTCTAATCAGAACATTCCACCAACATCTTACATGGCATAAAGATAGAAAAAGTGCTTGTGTGTTGGCATAGGCAACTGTGCTAGATTCAAGGTTTAAAGCATTTGAACTAGCAGTTCATAAACTGCAACTGAGGCCAAGAAACTTGTGTGAGTTACTGGGTCAGTAAAACTCAGAAGGTACAAAGTGCCATTGCCAATGCCACAGACAAGGCGGTATCTGACTGATTTACAGCAAATGACTCACTTGAATACTGAAGCTCATCTAGGTACTTGGGGTGTAATGATCAGACAGTTGAAATCAATGCATCAGTTTAAAAGCAATTTAACTCTATTATTGATTATAAATCAATTATTATTGATTACAATGGATTATAAATATATTATTATTGAAAAAAGACAGACAAACAGTGTGTAAAAAAGAATTCAGATTTTTGAACTGAAGTGAGCCTAGCTGAGTTGAGTCGAGCCGTACCGTGAAGTGGAAAAGTGGCTGATCCTTAAAGCAGTCCTTCTATGTCTAGGTCTAAGTCATCATCATTCCCGATTAATGGAAGGTCTACCCCAGATTCTGATTTATTCTAATATTTTGAGATACTGGATTTTTGATTTCCATGAGCTGTAAACTGTAATCTACAAGATTAAAACAAAAAAGGCTTGAAATATTTCACTTTATGTATTATTAATCTTGAATATATGAAAGTTACACTTTTGGAATTAAATTATGGGAAAAAATGAACTTTTCCACGACATATTTTTTTAGATGCACCTGTATAAGCATATACTAAATGTCTTAAATTGTTTTTGTGTGTTTTTTTACATGCATAAGCGTAAAGAAAATCAATACACAAAGCGTAGGAATGTTTACTCTCCAGCAGATGGCAGGATAGAGCTGGCTGTTTGGTGCTTCGAAGCTTCAAATCTTTATTTTTTTTCTTCTTCTTCAAATGTGTCACTAAATCAAAAGCTTCTTTCTGTTAATCTCTATAACATACTACGTACAAACATTTTTACATAAAAAATATCGACATCACTAGTGGTGCAACGTTTGGCGTACAATTTACTATCCTGTTATCTTTCAGTGGGTCAGTGAGTTCTTCCGGTGTGATCACTAGCACTTCCGGGATTTTCCGCAGTGAGGCGTGGTGACGAGTTCCAACAGCAAAACAGGTATCTTTGCTAAAATAGCATGCTGTTATCTCTGTGAAAGATGGTTAACACAGTGATGCGATTATGAATAAACAAATTAAGATCTAATTCCTACATGAGAAAGCTCTGGGCAGTTTTTGATGATGAGGATAGATAGCTGGCCAAAAAAAGATAAAAAAAAAAAACCCCAACAACAACAGCCCGGTTGGCTTTTAAAAGGTGCAATAGTGGATTTATTTAAATTCTTTATTTGTACAATTAATCTGGAAGAAACGTAGAAGTTGATTAAAAACAGTGGATTGAGCCTTGTATTTAGCAAAGGTTTATTAAGACGTTGAGAATACCCGGGCCGGAATACCTGTTTGTGTTGGGATGTGTTTCCCCCTTTATATGGTGATTTTATTTACACTCTACAGCAGTAGTCACCAACCCTGTTTCTGGAGATATACCTTCCTGAAGACTTCAGCTCCAATCGTAATGGTGCCCATCTGATCTTCTAATTATTGCCTTAAGAAGTTCATAAACTACAACAGGTGTGTTAGATTTTGGTTGGAGATGAAACCTGCCAGAAGGTCGATCTTAATGAAGAGGGTTGGTGACCACTGATCTACAGGTCACACAAGATTCTGGGAGCAGAGCTTCATGAACATGTGCAGGAATGAGGGAGTGAGCTCAACAAGTAAAAAAAAAAAAAAAAAATTCCATTCAAATGTGGAACCCACCTAACTTCTTGAAAAAGAAAAGACTAATCTAACCTAATGCACCTTTAAAACATAAATGTATTTGTAATTACTGCAAAGTAAAATATGAAGTTGAACTCGGTGAAAGCAAATTTGTTGTGTGCCCGAATGGCCTATGTGAATTCACTGGTCATTCCTTCGGTTGTTCCACATGTTTGTTTGTTTTTTTCCTTCAGCTTTAATCCTCAGAAGCTGTGAGATGGCAGAGCCTCGAAGTCAGGTCTCGACTTCCATGTCCCAGAAGTCAATGGGATTTTCGGCCTCGGATGGGCCAGCAACAGAGATGGACCCGGTGGAATACACCCTCCGCAAGCGGCTGCCCAGGAAGCTACCAAAGCGGCGCAATGATGTCTACATCAACATGAAGACTGACTTCAAGGCCCAGCTGGCCAGGTGTCAGAAGCTGCTGGATGGCAGTGCAGGTCACAAGGAGATCTGCATTCATGGCCTTGGACTCGCTATCAATCGGGCCATTAACATTGCTCTGCAGTTGCAGGCATTCAGTCAGGGGGCAATTCAGCTCGCTGCCAACACCTCCACTGTAGAGCTCATAGATGATCTGGAACCTGAGGATCCAGATGAAGCTGGGGAGCCACTGACACGCACGCGCAACAACTCTGCCATCCACATCAAAGTGTTCTACCCCAATGCTTAAAGACAGATCCAGCTACAAAGTTTTAAGAAGTGAGACTATTGACTTCATGTCCATGTTGATAATACACGAGAAAAGGACAAGCCAGTGTTTGGTTTTAGTTGTATCAGGCTGTAAGCTTTCTTCTTTGCTAATGCACTGAAAGTGCAACCTGTTACAATGAATTACAAACATTGCTGAAGAGATGCCAAATTGGAGACATTCAGATGAAACGGCATTATGTAAAATTATGATATTACTGTCTGAACTGGAAATTAGGAAGACTTTGTGTGAATTTAGCTAAGCAGCACTGTCCAAACCTGCCATTTCACTGACAGTAAATGGAAGGAGATCTAGTCTTCAGGGAGAAGAACTGTGACCTGTATCTGTGAATCATGTTTCTGTAGTTCTCATACAACCAGGAGGTAAAACATTTTGTGCTGGTGTGTTGTTTTGGAGTGAAAAATATTATTAAATGTGTCTCTGCATGTCAGATTTCCCCGAAGCACAAATCGATGTATTTTTTTTAATTAATCTTATTTTTGAACATTTGTTGCATAGTTGTTTAAATAAAGCACTATTATATACGTATACAATTTCCTCCTCATCCATGGCTCTGTGCAAGTCTTTTACTGAGTAATATAATTTTGAAAGGATGTTTGGGGGATTACTGGCAACTCAGCACATCTATTACTGCATGCGATGTGAAACGTATCAAGCTTTAGCAAAGATATAATTATTTCTTAATATAAAGAAGCTTCATATTACCGAGGTAGCAAGCTGGTGTTAGCCCTCCACCAGCAGAATTCTGAAAAGCTCTTCAGGTGTTTGTGTAATGTTGTATAGGGAGGACCAATACAGCCACCAGAAACAGCTCATTATTCTAACAGATCAGCATGTGGATATTACTTAACTTACCACTATTTTATGAAGTCATTTTATCTTGGCAGATTGGATGTATTTATTAACTTATTTTTGGTTAAAAAGGCTTCTGTCTTGCCACTCTACCTCATAGCCCAGAGATATGAAGAATTCGGGAGATTGTTGTCATATGTAAGAAGCAGATAGTACTTACCAGAAATTGCTGCAATTATTTTAATGTTGCTGTAGGCCTCTTGGCATCCTGTCTAACCAGTTGTCTCCTGACCTCTCAACAATTTTATAGGGACGTCCTGCTCTTAATAGTGACACTGTCATGCCATATTTTCTCCACTTGTTGATTATTGTCTTTTCAACAATGAGATCCCATACCTGCTTTGTAAGCTCTTTGTGGCCTATAGTCTTTCCAGTTTTATGTTACCAAGATGTCTGGGAAAATCTTATAGGAACAGCTTTACTTTATTTGGGAGTAATCAGTTACTTTAATTGATGGCAGGTGTACAGTATACTAATTAGTATTTAACATGTGTTCGAATGTGATTAGTTGATTCTGAACACTGCCACACTCCCCATGATAAAATTATGCACACTTATGCAAGCTAGGTATCGGAAGTTTTTTGTTTTTCTTTTCCCAAAAACTTTTCTGGGTGTTTGCCACTGGATATTTATATGTTGCAATTTCACAATAAAGGCGGAAAAGTTTTTTGATTTAACTTAGTTTAAGTTTTGGGGTTTTTTTTTTACATCACAAAACCTGTAATTTTAACATGGGTGTGTAGACTTTTTACATCCACTGTATAGTTTTTTGTTATTGTTTTTTAATCAAACAGCAACATAGGATTAAGTATAGGAAAAACGTTTAACGTGACTTATTAAGAAAATTTGAATAGCATTTTCATTCATCTAGTTTGAAAGTCTGATAGATGGTGGAGTTTAAAGTAGTGTCTCCAAGTTGTGTGGTCTTCACATTGTGCCTACACAGGCTTCGTGGAAGCAAGAAATGCACGAACATGCATGAATGAAGACAATCAAGCACGATGACAAACAATCAAACATATTGTTTCCTTGATTTCCTTCAACTACTTTTCAGAATAATATTTTGCATTTTATTAACCAAATAGGACAATTGGTAAAAGAAGCAAACAACAGTAACAAACAGGAAAGTAGTATTACTCACTTCCGTCCTTACACACTGATTCACAAACGAACCCAACAGCGAAAACATTGTTAAAAGAAAGACAGAGACGACAAACAAGAATGACCAATCCGAGCCTGGAACGCAAAGAGAAACATTAGACAAATGTCAACTACCCAAAGGTTTCCCAGGCCATTACACCAGACTGTGAACAGAGCAGGAGTCATGCAGGATGTTCTTCATACAAACCAATCAATATTTTTCCTGGCAGTGACGCAATATTTTTTCTGGCCATTCTCTGTGCGGTGCTGTGCGTTTGCACGTGAAGCCAATGCAGACACTTATAATCAACACACAGTCTCATCAGCCCTCACAAACCCCCCCCCAGTTTCCCCCCAAAAGCGTAACTATGTGGTCTCTTCCTCTCACCAGAAGTGACCTGTAAACAGTCTGTCCACTGATATGTCCATCTCTCTCTCATTCTCTCTCTCACACACATTCCCCAAAATACTCATATTCACTCACTGTTGCCCGCCCGCACACACACACACACACACACACACACAATCTATATAAAATCAGTGCATTACTGAGATTGATAAATATGACTAAAAAGCAGCAGGTCTATTTTTAGAGGTGTTAAAGGGTAAGACAGAAAGCAGATGGCTTCCTCATACTCTATAGTATATAATCTATAGCATAACCCATAATCCAGCTTGTAGAAATTTATATAAATATTGAGCATCATAAAATCCACACAAATACACTGTAAAAAATTATTAAAAGTGGTATCTGATTAGGGTTGATGCAGATGCATCTGAGATATAACAAATGTCAGTCAAATGGGGAGAAAGGAGTGACAGGCTGCATCATGTACAGAAACGTGTGCAGCGTTGGTCAGGGCAGCAGTGAAGAGAACTACGTCCTATGACCATCTAGGGTTCTTGAAGATAAATATATTGTTCCATTTTTCATTCATGGTGAGAAAGTGCTCCAGCTTCCAACATACAGGCGAGCATGATGCCCTCGACAGTTTAGTACTAATGTCCCGCCTTTTATTACAGTCTGCTCCAATCAGTTCGGTTTATGTCTTGTCCATGCTCCATTCATCTGATATGTTGCTGGCAGATTGGTGCATTGGAGAGCAAAAGGCGCACTTTCCCACGCAGGAAGTTGATGTGGACCTGGAAGAGCTCTGAGGCCGAAGATACTTTCCATGTCTCCTCTGTCCCACCACTTGTAGGCACATAGTCCTGTGAGGCAGAGATAGATAGATAGATAGATAGAGCGAGAGAGAGAGAGAAAGCGAGAGAGACAGAGGTGGGGTGGCAGAATCAATCAAATTGATCAAATTGAATGTCCTCTATTTTCTTAAAGAGTAAATGTGATCATATGGTCATGCACTTAATTTTATTCAAAGGAAATCACTGTAATGGAAGTTTCCTCAAATCAAATTGCAGACGTGATCTACTTTGGCATGACACATAGAAGAAAGGTTATGTTTAGCTGATGTTTGCTTTAGTGGATGAATGACTGCAGAGCTGGGCTTTCTCCCAGCATTCTCTGAATACACAGATACAATCAGTCTTTTCCAGGAATTGAGTGATTCTGTGTGTCTTCCACAAACATACGTATCAGTATCTCAAAGTCGTTGATGTGCTGGGATCCAGCACTCTTGTTCATGCTGTCTCCCACACATATACGCACGTACACAAGGACAAGAGTGCTGGATCCCACAAACCTGCGTTCAGTCACTCTTCTGTGAACTGAATGCACCACAGGACTCCCTATCTCATCTCTCATAATTATAGGACTCACCTGTATACTGAGGCTGCGCAGCACCTGCTTGAGGCTGGCAATGTTTCTGATGCTGGCTTCTATGTGGGAGTGGAGTGCAGAGTTGGTGATGGATGCACCTAATGAGCTGATGGCCATGTTTAACAACCATAGTCCTGTCTGCACTTCTTGAGCCTGCTCCTCTGTCTGCAAGCACAAATTTTCACTTACTTCTAAGAATAATTTGGAGTATATGACTGAAATAGAAAACAAATCGATTTTGTTGTCTACAAACCAGATAAGAACAAGAAGATTACTCACATTTTTCTTTTCCCAAACATCAAAATCCACTCTGGTCAGAGGAACTGTGAGAGGTACAGCAATACTGCATTCCTCTGTACAAAACCTCTAGGATATCAAGATAAGGTGATAATGTTAACAAAGACAGTCCACCTGTCATCTAAAATACTAATTTATACTATGCATATACCTAGTTACACAACATAACCATTGCTTAACTTTTACACTAGCGACATACATTTACATATTCTTTAACTGTTTTATCAGATAAGGGCACTTTGTAAGGATACAGTTACTGACTGCAGTGCATCTGTTGTTACGCACAATTTGTCATGCCCCATCAGTTTGTCGAAAGTAACCACCACTGGATCACAACTGGTCAGATGTTATTTAGATAGTGACATTTCAGTGACACTGACAAGGTAGTGTGTAAATTTCCCCTTAATGTAATAACATTTCCCCTTAATGTAATAAACCCTGATAATAGGTTAGGCAGTGATCCTATTTATTACTGCTAGCGTACATGACTACGTCAAACAAATTAGTGGGAAATGTACGTGTCTTACCAAAGCAGCCTCAGCATCCCGTGCTTCCTTAATGAAGTGGTTGAGAACACGCAGGTCACAGATAGGCCGCAAAGGGGAGGGTAGGCCAGGCCGAATCCACTCCAGTATGATCAGCAGCAAGGCAAGGAGTCCTGCAGCACAAAAACCACAGCACTTAGACCAACAAACTGAAAACAAGGCTGAGATGTTTACCCGGGTCTGGAAAAAACATGCTAAGATATTGACCCACAGCTGTGGTCCGATGGTGGACTAAAAGCACAGCAATGCTATAGCACAGATCAAATGTTAATCAAGCCTGAATCAAAGTAACCACAAGAGGGAGTGATGATGCAGCAGAGACTACACTTAGGAGCAAGACAAACACTTTCAGCAACATTTCAAAATGTTCCAATTTTCATACAAGAAAATGAAAAATGGACTTATATTACATATAATGCCAATTAATTCTATAAAAACTGTCTGTAATATTCTGTAATTTTTAAAAAAATATTTATGTCAACTCTATAAATGTTGATGTATCCGTATACAACAATTGATTCTTAATTGGTTCTAAAATTAAGTCAGACTCTTAATGACTTTTCAGCCTCTTCAACCAGCAAAGAACCATGTGTTATTTGCCCATGTATGACCTGAAGTATTCAATGTAAAGTTAAGTTGTTAATAATGCACATGGTAAAAGAGCAGCAATCCTACCGGAAATCCCCTAATATACCCCTAATACAAGGCCTGGAGCACCTTTTACTATATAAAGTTTCTATTACTAAGGCTTGTAATAAACAACAGTATGGTCAGCTCCTATAAGGTAATCCATGTAATCAAAAAGCTAAATTATTGTTATTAGAATTATATTGTAGATTGGAGCAGTTGAATTTATGACATCCATAAAAAAGTCAATAGTGAAATGTGCTGCCTTGTCAAGCAGTACATCATCATTTAACATTTGTAGTGGCTAAACCAATCTTCAAGAGTCTTCTCCTTCTATCATCAAGCTATGCTGCACCTCTGTCATTCAACACAAGCTTTCAGCTGAGTCTCAGGAACATTTGTTTCATGAGGCAGCATTCCGAATGTGCTCTTCCAGCAGTAACTGGATGATGACGCACTTAAGATGACAAGCATTACTAATCAGAATTTGTGCTGGCTAGATGCACTTCACCCGTGTTACTGACACCAGGGTGCATCTGGGTTCATCAGCAACAAAGCCAGTATAATATACTGGCTTTCCTTTCCCTGCAAAAATAACTCAACGTATTAGACCAATATTAAATTGTTCACTAGTAGACAAGTGGCTAACATGTGGCGCTCTCACTGCCACGGCCTGTGTTTGATTCCCGGTCAAGGGAATCATACCTGGTGGGTTGCATAAGCCAATACACGTGGGGTTGCATCAGAAAGGGCATGATACTTTTGCCAGAATCAAAATATGTGTATGGGTGATCCGCTGTGGTGACCCCGAACGAGAGCAGCCAAAAGAGGAAAATACTTTGACTGACATTAAAAAATATGACATTGATATTAAATATGAAGATTTGCGTGAAGCATAGGATTTAACCTTGAATGAAGGAATCTTGTATTTTAGCAGAACAAAATTATTTAAATATTTATGATCAAATCTGAAGCTAAGTCAAAAACCTATTCAAAACTATGCTAAATAGAAATATGCAGCGCTTTGGTCATGCCTGAGAAATTGTATGACTGTTCACAGAAAATGTAAAGTGTGATTCCCCTACACAAGGTTATTTTATCTCTGCTCTAAGGTCACAATGCATGAAAAGGTTCTTATATAGTATTCCCTCCCCTGCCAACATTATCACTTAAAGCCTAACAATTGTAAAGTACCCTAACAAGACCTTTAGATCACGAGGGTTAGGACTTGGCAGTAATCCAGACTTCACACCTCCTAGGCAGAAAGTTCACACTATGCTGACATTCACTGTTGGCACAGTGTCTGTTACCTTTAACAGGACTGGCTACAGTCCTAAATTTGACCCCTTGCAGACACTCTGCACATGATTATTTGGTCCCATGACTTAACAATAAAGGTAGGATGATTGCTTCTCTCATTGGTTTTCTGTTCAGTCTGTGACAGAGAATTGTATGAGTGGGCAAGAAACGGCATGGAGTATAATCCCCTACTCCATTGATTCCCCTTTAAAGATCCAATCTTAAAAAAAAAAAAAACAATAATACAAAGCAAACTCTTTTCAAACCTATTAGATTTAGACCAAATATGTAACCTACAAACAATTTGTTAAAGAGACTGTTAATGGAAAAAGGATGCCTTGACATTGTTCAGCAAAAAGCCATGCATATGACCCAGTTCCTGCACAATCACTGTTTAACTCACTATGCAGAATTGTGCATGATTCAGCAGTCTTCTATAGCAACCACCAGTAGTAAATCATGCTTAAAAACTGTTAAGTCATGCTTGTGATATTCAGACTGTGAACTCAGGTTCTGCTGTGCTTTGGCTTGATGGTAACTTTTTACAACCTTTTGGATTTTAACAGAAAAGCAAGACAACTTTCTAAAGTTTAACTAACACTATTGCAACAGTGTTCCAAATGACAAATGACAATTATGACAAGGGCAGTGACTACTTTATACTGTACACCTTATGTATGCTATGACTTATGCTATCATTAGGTTGAGCATATAATGAATGAATAAATGAATGAAAAAATGATTAAATGAATGAATGAATTAATGGTTAATTTACCTGGAAAAGGAAAAAGATACAGGTAGCCTATGAAAAGAGCAAGCTACATGTGGGCAATGCGTGCACATTTCAGTGGACACCAAATTCTCAGATAATAATAGTTGCAAACAAGCAAAGAGAATTGCTTAAGCTTTAACCTGCCTAAAGCCAAATAAAGTGGTCCGTGTGAATTTCTTAGGTTTAAGAGGTTAATGAAAGGTAACGACAACCGACCTTCCAGAAAATTATCTATAAAGATTCACTTCTAAGTTGCAAGCTACAAGTCCAAGCAAGATTAAAGATCACAATATCGATATAGCCTTCGCTGCTGAGAGACCAGCAGAAGCTGAAGTTGACTTGAGACAAGATCTCCATGGAGCAACTGCAATCTTACCTGTGCAGTAAACCATTCGCGAAGCACCCCAGCATTTTTCAAACACATGATGAAAAACCAGTCAAGTCCTCAAAAGATAAACAGCTAACGTTAACTGTTTGGGGAAAAGACATGTGTGTGTGAGAGAGTGTGTGTGTGTGTGTATGTAGAGAGAGAGTGTGGAGAGAGAGAAAGAGAGAGAGAGAGTGTGTGTGGAAAGACAGAGTGTGTGTGTGTGTGTGGAGAGAAAGTGTGTGGAGAGAGAGATAGAGAGAGAGTGCGTGGAGAGAGAGAGAGAGAGTGTGGAGAGAGAGAGAGTGTGCGTGTGTGGAGTGTGTGTGTGTGTGTGTGTGTGTGTGTGTGTGTGGAAAGAGAGAGAGAGAGAGAGAGAGAGAGAGAGAGTGTGTGTGTGTGTGGAGAGAGAGCCTGCAGGAGTGCGGATCTAATGTGCTGCCTGTCTGCCTCTGCATCACTCTACAGGCAGCCAGCGGTCTGACCTTCACCTCCAGCTACTGATAGTAAAGACATCCACAGGTCAAGCGCTCATGCAAAAACAAACAAACAAACAAACAAACAAACAAAAAGAACACACACGCACGCACACACACACACACACACACAGGTGGTTTGATTTACTCACTGGGCATCTCCATCTAAAAATTCGCATAATCCCTTGCAGGATCCTCGTCGCATTGCCCGCAGTCCCGTCTATTGGCCATTAATTGCCTGTGCAGCGCTTTTACAGAACTGTCATTGAGTTCGCACTTATCCAGTTGCATCCGTTGTACTTTTTCTAGCTTTGACTATGCAATTGGTTGGAAAGGGTTTCTGAACTAGCCTACTTCCTGTTTGGAAAGACTGTTTTTCTTTCATTGATGTCACATAGCGTGTATTTTTGCGCAGAAGTCCAAAGAGGTAGCCTAAATAACCCTGAAAATGTTTTCTCTCTGACCAGTTCATCCTCTGATTATGTATTTTCCTCTTGGCTGACTTCCATATGAAGGGTGACACTGCAAACAAATAGGCCTAATAGCAATAATCAAGCATCTATCTCGCACGATATTGTCGACGCTTAACCCCGACAGATCGGATGAGACGGATAAACAATGCTGATGGACACAGGCAGAGCTCCTCACTACGCCTGTTAGTCAGACTGCAGCTCAGAGAGCCATTTAACACGTGGCCCCTCCAGTGGGAGACACAGAGAGAGAGAGGCAGAGAGAGAGAGATCCGCTCATTGTGCGCATAATGAGCAGTAAAGAGGGGTCTAGTGTCGGAGTGTGGGGGGGTCTTTGGGTGGGGGCTAATAAAAATACTAGGAGGAAAAAGTCATGGGAAATAAATGTCGCATAATAAGCGTAAAATAGAGAATGAAACAAATTATAACATAACCTGGTCATTTTTTCCTCTCTATCGGCTGCTCCAGCCACAGCGGTTCACTCGTCCGCATATTTTAATTCTGGTTTTACGGCACATGTTTTACGCCGGATATACTTCCTAACGCAACCCTCCCCATTTTCCAGGCTTGGGACCGGCACTGAGAGTGCACTGGCTCGTGCAACCCTCTAGTGGAGGGGGTTGGTTCCCTGACCAGGAGTGGAACTCAGGCCGCTGCTTGCCACTAGTCCACCATGGAAATCATGGTCATATTATCGTTTTAAAAAAAGATAAGAAATAGAAAAAGAAAAAAAAAAATTTGAATAGGGAAAAAGACTTTAATGTGATGTCCTTGAGCCACCCTGACAATCCTGCAATACAGCCTTGTGTAATTTAGTCAGGACTGTGTCAGTGTAGGGCCATGCACATTCAGATGTCATACACATTAATATATAACAAATGTCATCGCGTCCATTTAGACATGTATGGCATTTGGCAGACACATTTATCCAGAGCGCTTTACCTTTATCTTATTCATGCTCAAGGGCTGCTGATCGGATGGTTGTGCGTTATCATGATCTCATGATCTTCCAAGCAGTTGTCTAACATTTTATCCACTGACCTACCACTGCCCACATCCAAACCTTAGACACAAAAGAAATCAGACTGGCAGGATCTAGGAGCGAATCAAAGAGAGACAGTGTAAACAAATGGGACTGAAAGCGTGAAATCCAAGTAGCGTGAGTCCAATATCATACCATAAAAGAAAAAAATGTTTTAGGGGTTTCTTTCTGGACAGGTAAGACATTTATTTATTCTCTAATTTGATAGGAAACTGGAAGCAGTTTCTCAAGACCATAAATTTTGGTGAGGCAGGACAACATTAGTAATGACATGCCTCAATCCAAATTAGGTCAAGGGGCTATCACACTTGACTTATGCTACAGGGTAGTATGTAGTGATTTTTTTAGATTAACTCAGTAATAGACAGCTGATATTCAACAACACCCAGCATACAGTCTAGCAGTTTGGGTTTTTTTCTTCTGTGGTTTAGCTTTGTTCAATTGTGCTTCATACAGCAGGTGAGGTTCTAAGTAAATCTGCACTTATATAGTGCTTTTTTCCAAAGTATAGTGCTTTTTACACTGTGTCTCATTCACCCATTCACACACACACTCACACACACCAATGGTAGCAGAGCTGCCATGCAAGGCGCTAATTTGCCATCAGGAGCAACTTGGGGTTCAGTGTCTTGCCCAAGGACACTTTGGCATGTGGCAGGATTCATGCGGGCCGGGAATCGAACCGCCAACCTTACGTTTAGTGGACAACCCGCTCTACCACAGCCACAGCCACCCAAGTACATCTCAAACTCATTTAATATAATTATTTGCTATAAAGCCAGATCTTGGAGGCTGAGGAGTACTTTTAATCTGGCAACATCTATAATTTTGACCACTAGGTGCAATAATAACTCTATGGAAGTGAAAGGGGGCAGTGTGTATGGATTTTAGCTAGTGTGCTAACACTATCTGGTTTGTGGCAAACTTTACTGATGTCTATGTCTGATGTAATGTCTATCAACCCTTGGAAATGCATAGCCTTGGGGAAATCCTCTACATTCAGTCTGTGGTCTGGTGCATGCAGTGCACTATGAGATTACAGCAGGGCGACCCTTTCCCCTTCAGCCACAGCTTATAGTTAATTTCTATTTATACTTATATTATAAACATATAATTATATTGATCATTTATCTGGTTAGCTAAGGTTAGGTGACTAGTTTATTCTGTAGGGTATGTGCTATTTATGATGTTATGATCTGGCAGAATGAGCACAGTTAAATCAAACGCACACTGTTGCTTGATCAGGCAGTCATAGTAAGAGGCTGATGGTGGTTAGTGATGTCATTAAACCAAAGTATAAAGGCTTGCAAAATTTATAAAGTTCCCCCATTAAAGATATGTGAGATACACATGGTGTTCTGTGATTGGATGAAGACACATGCAAAAATGGGGAGGAAAATATAGGAAAAATAGATATAGGAGACATCACTACAGCACACAGCCTAAATAAAATGTAAGATATAAACTAAGAAATACTGACAGTGTGAGTCATACACAACTATGGCTACACATACCCTTAACTGTATCCCTAATGTCAGAGATCAAAATGAAAATGTTTGAAAATGTTCTCCAGCCAAAACTGGACAGTAGAATTACAATAGAAATAGTACAGTAGTACAATTATAAAGTACAATAGTGCAAGTGAGAGTAACAAAGACTTGGCTCAAACACAGTAAAGATTCCAGAAATTGTTACCTAACAGGAACTTTAAAAGGAGACGATGGTAGCTGACACAGAAGTGGTCTACTAGGTCTGGAGAGCAACCATGACTAATGCAGAAGCACCACCTCAGGATCTAGCACTAGATATATTGGATAGCAGGAGCACATGTAAAGCTTGCCAAATAGATACAACATTTACATTGGAGTTTATGGTACTTTTATATTGCACTCTATAGTGCAAACTGAACACCTAGGAATAACAGCTTAACCAAATACTAGTGAGCCAAAAGGTAACACAGGTGTGAGCGCATGCATAGACATTATATAAACAACAGATAATTTAGATTATGAAGATACATGCTGAGGTAAATATATCACTGAAGGCTATTTTTCCTGACAAAGAATAAGCCTGGTCCATTTTCATTGAGTTCAGTATTAGGTGGGCCAAAAATTGTGCACAAGGGGCTAATTAAACTTTTGGCAATCAAGGAAGAAACGCTTTAAGGAAAAAATATAAGGTCAGAGTGAGGACAAGACACAATGTAGAAGTGCAATGGAGAACTCTTGTTACCTCTTTTGTAGGTTTCCATTTGTAGTTTAACATGTCATACAAAATAATAAGATCCCACTGAAATATTACAAAGCATTATATTCTATAAATAATTTATACATCTTGTATATACTTTTCATATATCCCTGTATTGTTCTCCTTACTATCTTTTTTTTCTTCACCTGTCTTGCTGCTGCTGTGACACCCTAATTTCTCCATCTGGGGATTAATAAAGTATTACCATATCTTATCTTATCGTATCTTATCTTTTCTTATTTTATTCATACATTAGCATTATGTTGGAAGATTATTCTTAGAGTGCCATAATACCATCCTGGAAATTCCTCCAGAAGATGAACCTTCTTCCTAATATCTTAGCATGACTCTCTGTTTGATGACATAATACAAAAGCTTATGGCCTTGCAAATAGGAATCGATTTCAGTTTAACTTTTATTACGTTTGAATGTAAGTACAAAAATATAAAATTAGGTAAATAGGTAGGATTCAGTTTGATTGCTTATGCAGAATGTTAATTCAATACAATTTGAAGTTCTACAAATGGGCCAGATAAAATATTACAAATATTCTTTCTAATAGCTACAGTGATTTACAGGCAGTGATGATACTGGGAAATTATCCTGTTTTGATGTTTACAGTTTTCTTTGTTTTGTTTTTAACTTTCTTTTTTATACAGGAAGTTGTCTGTAGTGACTCACCTTAACATGATTCCCTGTGTATCCTACTGTGGCCTGTTGTCCTTTTGATCAAACTCCAGTTGGATTATGTCTGAGCCAAACTGAGAGCAGAGAGCGCCACAAGGTACGTGCTGTAAAACATGTGTCTATGGCTGGGGGGAGGGAAGGGGGATGGGGGCGTCCCGGCACGGTGACTCCATAGCTCGCATGCTGTCACTGAAATCACTACGATTAGAAAAGAAAGGGGCATGTGTGGGAGTAAGACCCAAGGCCATCCCCAGCCCTTTCTGATAACAAACAAAGACAGCAAGGAGTCACTCATGCAAAGCCACAGAGCGCTCGAGAGAGAATGTGAGGAACGTTTGCCTAGTAAACAGTCTTTGGCTATTCATCCTGTCTTGCTTCTTGAATGGGAAAACAGCCAAATTGACCTCTGTTGTATGTTCACTGGCGCGACCAGGACAGGAAATCCATATAAAAGAATGGGGGACAGGGAGATAGGAGTCACTATGGTGGCCTGAACGGAAGTTATTGTTTCTAAGTCAGAGATATCCAGAACGGGTAATTACCAAATTGAAAAGTGTTTTTTCACACTTGGTATATTATGATCCTAATACAAAACTCACTATTAAAGACTCCTTTTTGCCTGATACACACTGTAGGGATAAGCTTTGCCAAATGGTACATATGCACTTTTACGGGATATATACAATACTGTGCAAAAGTTTTAGGCACTTGTGATAAAACATTGTAAAATTAATTCTAAAATTGCATTCAAAAATAGAAATATTAATAGTTTATATTTATCAATTAGCAACACACAAAGTGTGTAAACAGTAGAAAAACCTTAAATCACTATTTGCTGTGACCACTCTTTAGCTTTAAAATGGCATCAATTCTCCTAGGTACACTTGCACACAGTCAGGGATTTTGTAGGCATCCAGTGCCTGATTAAACAATTATACCAAACAAGTCAAATGCTAAGGATTAACAATATAATATGTAGATCGAAACACAATCATGATTTTATTAGTATTTTTGATAAGGATATCTAACTGATCAATACAATGCCTTCTCATAAAGCGGTCAAAATGTAATCAAGATATAGAAAACAAATACATCCCAAAAACACAGCGACAGCACACTTTGTTAAAATACTGACACATTGGTGAGATCAAAGTTTCAGTTAAGTCCAAAATTTAAAGAAATCTATTCTGACAATAATGTACAGAACAATGGTCAAAATAATTACATTTTATTGGTGATGGGTTATTCCAATTTACCCAGTGTGCTACCTTAAAGTCACTATCCCAATACTACAGGGTGTCCCTGAAGTTTTGTCCCTGAAGGGTGTCCCTGAAGTTTGAAGACTATGTATGCCAGCATCACGTCAGTTGTGCCGTCATCAGTGGATGGTCGTGAACTTCTCCGTTGGTCCGCAACACTTAAAGTCTTTTTGAATTTGTTAAGTTTGGTGACAGTGTCGTGTGTGACGTGTTTGCCATGTTTCCTGTTAAACTCCATCACAACCTTGCGACAGCTTCCCGATCAAGCCATGAGAATGATTTCAATATGTTCTTGTTTTGTCAACAGCATTCTTAAAGGCTGTCAGAAAAAAATAGAAACTAAGTATTTTGGAAGACATTTTGCTGAAAAGTTTAATTTTCCCCTATGTATGGAGACTTTTGGAACTATATTTCTGTCTCACCTTGATAGATTATGCAATGCATTGTGTTTGATCCCAAGGCGTAGGTTTGCATATGGACAGTAGGGACATGTAACTTATGGGTGAAAATTGTGTTCCACAATGTGATCAGACCAATTTGAAACACACAGGCAAAGAATCTTAATAAACTGGAAACCATGTTATTTACTGATATAAACAGCACCATATGTACTACATTGCCTTTTTTCTGCATGGAAACAGTCATGGAGATATTTTTAACTTTGCCTGTTGCTCTTGGCAGCAGCAGGGAAATAAATAAATACTGCATTATCTGTGGCTCTAATATGAGTGTATTAACATGAGTATTAAAATTTAACATCACCGTTATAGCAAGGTGAAAGTCAAGTTTCTGAGTCAACACTAATAACGGAAGCACTCCAGTGGTCAGTGTGTAACTAAATATACTCCACATAAATCTAATCATACTCTATGCTGAATAACTCTCTCTATAAATAGCAAGGATGGTTGAAACAGAATAGAAGGAAACTGATAACAGATTTGTGTTTCACTGCCTTGCAGTTACCATAACTTGGGATTCATTACTTAAAAACAATAATGCTTATGAGATTGACATTTTTATGAAATGGACATTTTTAATGAATATGTTTAGTTTCTATTGTGAAACCTTTTCTCCCACTTGCTCAGTTCCAAATGCACTACTAGGTCACATTTCTTGTTCAAACACAGCACCATAGGGGGATGCAGGTAGGCACTAGGCACATGAATGTTTGGAGAGTGAAATGTACTGTTCTTTGGGCTGTGAGCACACCACAGGTCAAAGTTTGTAACAAAAGTAAAGTTCAAGCACTCAACAGTAAAGCACGCTCCCTTTTAAGTGTATTAGCTATTACTCATATACTGCATACAAATAAACCCCCATAAGCAACACATTCAAAACACTACACTGCAACCACTTTTATGCTTTTTATTTAATTATTTAATGAGTGCTTCGTCCCCATTAAATAATCGCAGTGCAACATCTTTGACACTCAGCAGATCATAATGATCTGAAAATGGGAAGTCTTACATATTTCAGCTACTTATTGATGCACTTTTAATATCAGATATGTCATTATATTTCAGTACATGAATGCAGATATGTAATTACTTAAAATACAATACATTACTTAAAATGCAATACATTAAAATACATTGCATAGCATGAGCTTTGATGCAGTTCCTTTAAAAATGAAAATGCAGTATAATGCAAAATCTATTCCACAGACCAAACCTTACTAAGGATCCCACTGGCAAAGTAAAAGTCTGCACTATTAAAAGAAAACTCTAACCTCAGGGAAACTTCTAATCTTTACAATTAACATTTGATCTTCTTTGATATCCATTATTTATTTTATAATGAAATTCAGAACTTTTTTTTAGTTTAAACATTAACATGATCCTTTTCACTTTCAACAGTTTCCAACATTACCCACAACACCTTTCAAATACCCGGTGATAGTGTCATCAGTATAATTAGCATGTGCTTCATCTCTACTTAAAGAGAACAGTGCAGTGGTGCTTTAGTCCTTTAGTCTGTCCAGCTCTCTCACCTCCTCATCTGTACTCTTTGCACAAGCAGATAAAGCTCAAAAGCTTCAACATTCATGCTAATACCGTCAATTCCATTGTGCCAGTCAACTCGCAGATGGCTAACTAGCCGAGCCAAGTCTCTGCCATAATGTGCCATAACTGTGTTGCATAACTGCATTGCATTCTGGGACAGTCTAACATTTGCTTGTCTCCACTAGTTTCTCTTGGAATTTCTCATTAATATGACATGAACAAATGGTGAGAGTGAGAAGAGAGGTTCTTGCTCTTTTGTTTTTAGGAGCTATCAGCAAAACCTGACTATTTTTACTTATGTTTGAGATTGCTGAAATGTTTTCTCTAATTAAACATCACTGTAACCACTCTAGCACTGTTCCTCTGTAATGTCGGAGGAACACCCCACCTCGAACTTCTCATGGAATAACCAAAGTACAGCATAAACCACCAAATTAGCACCAGAATCACTAAGCACATCACAATATTTCAATATAAACATATCCAGTGTGTTTCAGTATAGATTTTTATTTTAAGCAGTCGTTTTATCATCCGATTATATCACATGTGACTCTATCGTTCAATGACAGAATCCTGTTTGTCAGAATGATGTGTGAGCTATTGCAATGGAATTCACTGGCAAGTGCAGACGAATAATGTTACTAGGTCAGTGGCATACAACTATAATAAGCAAACAACCAAGAAGGCTGATAGAAAATAGGCACAGATAAGTCGTTATGTAATTTAGTGAAAAAAATGGAACCTATCCAATAAAATTGGTATATCCTGATCTTGCAACACAAGATAAATACACAAAATTATGGCCTTACAGATAATTCATATCCAGGAGTGATAGGCACACTACCACTAGGTTTGGAATCAAGGGCAGTGGTAGCTCAGTGGTTAAGGTGTTGGTCTACTGCTCAGAAGGCCATGAATTCAAACCCCCAGCACTGCCAAGCTGTCACTGTTGGGCCCCTGAGCAAGGCTCTTAAACCTCAATTGCTCAGATTTATAAATGAGATAAATATAAGTCACTCTGGTTGTAAATGGAATCCATGTTTTCAATAATATTACACACAATCTGGATTGTGGATTAAATTAAAAGCTTTTCATATGAAAAACTGTAAGGTAGGTTTATAGACATCAAATAATTCGCAGGAAGAATTTTGAACCAAGATCAGCACAATGTTTGATTAAGTAATTACTTAAGATTCTAGGAGTTGGTTTGATTGCTGATGGAGAATATGAAAAGAAATATATCTAGAACAGTTTGTAGATGTTACCAAAAGTTATTATAAAAAACTAGATATCATGAATAACAATTTTACAATATAGAACCAGAATGCCTCATATTTGATTAACAGCATAGATAAAAAACATTGAATAAACCATTGAACAAAATTGGTGTATGTCTTGTGCCAAGTAAATCTACAAATGTACCAGTTATTACTGAATAAAAATAAAATCCAGATTTGTAAGCTGTACTTTATCTCTTATCTTATAAATCAGCAATAAAAATATCTGCAGCAATACTGCATCACACAACCCTTCAGTACTCACCAGCAGATCTCTTTATAGTCTTTGACCTCTCCTTGTGTCCAGTTACATCCATAGCTATACACCTTTGGATGATTTAAGCCATTTGGGTATTGCAGGCAGCTCCATTCTGTTTGCAGTGCTTTACTGAACCAAGCTCACTCCAAGTTGTGCTTTTTTCCTCCCTCCCTCTCCTCAACTCCATCTAAAGTCAGTAGGTTAAAATTCTGGAGCAGAAGTGTCATAGCTCTGATTGTGCTTTGTTTAGTGCTATCTATTGTTATGCCTGAAGTCTGTTTACTGACGTTTGTGGAACACTGCAAGCCTTTAGACAGCTGTTCCATAAATTTGGAAAATTATTCATTCATTCAAAAGAAATCTATTAATAAAGTCTACACCCAAGGGTTATACACAGTGATGTGTGTGACCACCCACAAAATCTGGTTATTTAGTGTTAGGTGTACATACATAGATAATTATATCTGCCTACCAACTGAACAAAAAACAAAACCTTTGCTTATTTTTTCTTACCTATTGTTTGTGCACAAACTCAATCATTAGAAAAAAGAAGAAGAAGAAAAAAGTCGTGATACCACAAAACAGACAACCACAAAAACAGTACCGCTTGAAAACCAATATTGCAGCAGTGCATACAAGATGGAATTAAAGACGACAGTTCATTACCAGTTAATGGTTACATAACTTAATTAGAACTGATCTCGTACCAAATTGGGCTTCATTCTGAGACACAGATATGGACACGATTTCAATTGGATTTGAGGATCACAAAACGGCCAAAAACAACACCACCCAACCCTAAACTTTGCAAATTGTTCTAAAACTTGAGTTGTGTAGACATTGCTGATTGATTAAAAACAACAACAAACAAAAACCACAAAACAACTTTGTAATGCATCATTAAAGTGAACACAAAGTTGTGATTTGAACACCAGCCTTCCTGCTGAAAAGTCACCAGAAATGACCAACTAGCTGAATAACCTTCCTGGAACATTAAGAGCAGAAGAGACAGATGTCTAAACAATTTATTTTAAGAAATAAGAAAGCAGTGTTGTGGAACAATGTTGAATAGAAATGAGAGATGAAAACCTCTTAAATAAGGTTGGGGATAGTGGAGACGATCAAGCATGTACTACCATTTCAGTGAAGCAGACGTGTATGACTGGCTCTTTAAGTGGCTCTGTTATGTTTGCTGATGATGTTTGCTGAAACGTGCAGAACTAGCATGTTGCCCTTTCTAGGAAAATGCAAAATGCCTTACAGGACACCACTTTCCTATGTTGCAATATGATAAGGCCTGAAATAGCCGGTATTCATTCAGAGTTTAATTTCACTCCTTAATATCTTTAAACAGGAAAGCTACCATTAATCATGACAGACCATGGAAGACAAAACTGGGATAAACGTTTAATCCAGTTTAATGTGCAGGAGGCAGACATCCAAATAATTGCTTTAGGATAAAAATAAAGGCACAGATATAAAAACCACACACACGAAAGACAGTCTATACATTTCTCCGATTTGTCAAATCTCTTTAATCCAAACCGTTTGAACATACAGAAAGAGCTAATTTTCTTCACTGCTCTAGTGCACATGTAGAACACTGTATACATGACAGCACAATTTTTCCTTTATTTCTCTGTTGATAGCATCCATGTGGGAATATTTTGTATGGCGACACTGCATTGGGAAGAGAAATTCTGCACAACTCTGAGAAAGGAAAAGGAAAAAAAAAAAAAAAATTCAGAATTCAAAAGCCTGAAGAAATGCCGTTTCATGGGGCATCAGCACTACACAATAGTAATTTAAAAAAATGAAGATCACTTGATCAAAAGATGTCTAGATGAAAAATAAAGAGTATCAGTAACCTTGTAATATTTTTCTTGCAGTCACAATGCACATCAATTGTGAAAAATGCATTAATAAGTGAAATTCTCTAATAACTTGCATTTAAAAATAAAACAAATGATGAGCATAATTCAGTATTTTGGTCTCCACATATTCACATTCATTTCTTTCAGCAGAAGTGTTTATCTAAAGCCATGTACAGGTGAAGTAGAATACGATCGTAGTACAGTGCTGAGCAATTGCAGGTTAAGGGCATAACAGTGGCTCTCTGGCGGTCCTGAGATTTAATCTCACAATTTATGGTGTGCTGCTATTACACTGATCAGTATGAGCTTTTGGCAGTAAAAGACTTGTTTTGCAGGCAGCTTTATCAAAATGTGGAATTCCTATAATAGAAATGAAGTCATCTTTGTCAAACAATTTTCAAATGAAATCAGGGGTTTGTTAGGAACATAACTGTAGATGCCAACTAACACATTTTGGATGAACTTGATCATTTGTACATTTCTATCCACAAGTAAGTGTAGTGTAAAGTTTCAGACCTCAGACGAAGGGCTCAGGTGAGACTCATGTCCCTATGGTAAGTTTCCCAGTCCAATGTACATTTGCGGGCAGAATCTGAAGTGGGCCAACCACTCTGGTCTGCTCATCTTTAAGAGACAAGATAAGCACTCCACTGAATAAAAGTTCCTCATAATGAGAATGATAAGTTTGCATAACAGTGATCCCAGTGAATGTACAGTTATTCTCCCTCAAACACAAACCTAAATATTTGCTGGATGTGTCCTCCTTTCCAGACTTGCAGGTTGCAGTTTCACAACACAGACACACATTACTGCTCCCCTCTACTGCATGCCAACTGCACAAATCAAACAATGTTCAGGAGTTAGGACATCTTGTAAAAGGAGTCATTTTATGCCATCAAGTTTTACTAGATGAAGTCTTATGAAACTATTCATATAGTAAGATCATAAATCAATGGACTGACCTAAGTGAAGGGCCATGAAAATAGCAAGCTTTGTTTTGAGAGTCAGGCAGACTATAAACAGGAGCAGCTCTCAAGTGGCAACTGATGAAAACCTAAGAATTGCAAAGTCATAATCAATAGGCAAAAGGTGTATCGTATCCATTTCAAATAATAACAGCTACATATAGAGTAGCATTTTATATATCTGCATAAATGACCTAGAACATGTCCCAAAAGTACACAAAAAGAACCCAATTAAACAAATGAGACAAATATCATACTTGGTCATTTATTCATTGAAGAAAATGAGCCAATATTACATATCTGTGAGTGGCAAAAGTATGTGAAACTCTAGGATTAGCAGTTAATTTGAAGGTGAAATTAGAGTCAGGTGTTTTCAATCAATGGGATGACAATCAGGTGTGAGTGAGCACCCTGTTTTATTTAAAGAATAGGGATCTATCAACGTCTGATCTTCACAACACCTTTGTGGAAATGTACACAACCCCCCCCCCCCACACACACACACAAAAACAGAAGGTTTTTTGAGGACCTTTGACATTTGGCCATGTTTTGAAATGGCCAAGTCAAAGTCCTGACCGTAATCCAATAGATATGTTGTGGAAGGACCTGCAGCAGTCAGTTTGTGTGAAGAAACCCACCAACATCCCAGAGTTGAAGCTGTTCTTTACTGAGGAATGGGCTCAAATTCCTCCAAGCCGATGTGCACGCCTGATCAACAGTTACCGGAAACATTTAGTTGCAGTTATTGCTACACAAGGGGGTCACACCAGATACTGAAATCAAAAGGTTCACATACTTTTGCCACTCACATATGTAATATTGGATCATTTCATGGATAAATAAAATGACCAAATATAATATTTTTGTCTCATTTGTTTAATTGGGTTTGCTTTGTCTATTTTTAAGGACTCGAAAATCTGATGATGTTTTAGGTCATTTATGGATTCACAAACTTTCAAGCACCACTGTAACCATAGGTAGAACTGCGAGGTACCTATATGGTGTTGGATACATGGCTTTGTCATCAAGTTAAAGCCATAATGGAGCAAAGTAATGACTGTACCTTAATTACATAACAGAAACAGTCACCTGCTTTCTCTGATATTGGGGGAAGAAGAATGCCTGTATGCTGAACCTGAGAATATTCTGCTTTGGCCTGCTGTAAAACTTGGATGATGAATACGGGAACATGCTATCTATCAGGCACCTACAACACGAGCAAATATCAGTTAGTCAGAACATAAGTTAGTCAGAAATGTTGGTCAATAATGTTTGAATGCACACTACACCACTAACCCATGGGCAGATATGAACTCATATCTAGGCCATGATAATGTGTCGGAATGAACAGAGGCCTCACAGAGGTCCACATAGATTCGTAGTGGACGGTGCATAGGACTATGCACTGCTGCTTCCAGGAGCAATGGCTCTCCCTGCTGGTATACAGTGGACTGATGAAGGGAGCCTACATCACCGGAGATGAAACAGAATCAAACAAGGGTGCTTCTCATTTCTCAAACTGGCCCTTCTCATTTCCTCATCTATTGAAATAGACATTATAGCATGTCAAATATAAACTGTACTTTCCTTCAAATATACATTAGTATGCTTTTAGTAAACTTGACAATATTTGAATTTGGGGACACGTGTAAGATTACTGGCATGTTTGTCTCAGAAGATTATCTTCAACTCCACCAGCTGCATTTTAAGAACTGGTATATTCTTAAAGATGGTGCACTTGGGTCATGGGCTGAAAGAAGTAGGATCTAGGAATCAATGAAGCTTCAAAAAATGAAAATGTTTCGGGGAGCTTATTAACTAGCTGAAACATTACAAAGTAAAAAGGCTACTAGCAGCTACACCTGAATGGCAGAAAAGGAGCAGTCCATATTGAAAGTCAAGGTACATCTCAAGGTACTGTTCACCTTTAATTACATCAAGAGAGAAGTGCAGTAATCCTACTGCTTCAATAGTTGAGGTCATGGGCAGCCAGGTGGGGCTCAGTGGTTCAGCACTCACTCTAAACTTTCTGTAGGATTTACAGAAAAAGATTAAACATTTCTGGTAAGAAGAAGGAAGAATATACCACAAGCCACAACCCCAGAACTATACATTTGTAATGCAGCCCACCTTTTATAACGGCACTCAATAGGAACAATTGTAGGTGGATGTTTCAATACATGGACACCACCCCAGGTTAGATGTGTTTCATGGGAAAATACCAGCTTATTGGAATAAATGAGCCAGTTGTCACTTACCTGGAAATGAAAGAGACACTAAACAATTGTGCGCATGTCAATCTTTTTAAAAAGGTTTTTGGATAAAATTATTCTATAACAAATGTTCTCTGCTGATATCCTGGAATTTTCATGGACAGCAGTCATAGTTTAAACATAATGATTAGAAAAACAAACATACAAAAAAAATTTAAAAATCCAGGAAGAAATGATGAGAGTTCAGAAGTGATTGTCTAGACTGGTTTTGGTTGGCATGAAGGCTACAGTGACACATAACCAATCTTTACAACCATGGTGAGCAGAAAAGCATCCCACAACACGTCATACCCTGAAGGATTAAGGCTACATCACATCGGGTTCCAAGAACAGGAATTTGTGCTACAATGGGCACAGGCTCACTAAATCAGGTGATGATTGGAAAAACATTGACTGGTCTAACCCGACCTAACGTGCTGGATATTTCAATCAGCCCAATTCTCTACTAACAAACGTCACAATTAGGCTGGTGCTACTAATTTAGCTTTCTTACTCTTGATTCACTCCCACAGTCCTGTAGTCCGGCAGAAATGACCATCTCAGTAGGGGTAATGAAGTCTTTAAGAGGAGTGCAGTCTCCAGGAGCGCCATCTTCACCCAGCCGAACTGATCTGGGAGATAAACGAAGGCCGGGTCCAAAGTACTGCCTTTTCACCACAATCCTCCAGTTGTTCTCCTCACACTTTACAACCAGACCTCCGCTCTCAGACTCAGAGACATTTTCGCCGTTTGAAAACAAACGTCCGGGGAATATTTTAGAAGACTCTTGATTTGAAAACTGTATATCAGTCGTCTTCTGTCTAGAAAAGTAGTTGGAATTCAAATCCTCGTATGAGGCTCGCGGGACTGACGCCGCATGAACTGCTAAACTGATCAACAATACACTCTGAATCATTGTAGGCCATTAATAATATATTGTATACTTAGCTCGGAATGCACGACAAAATGCTTGGTTCGCGATTTATAGGACGCCTTTAATCAGCCTGCATCAGTTTCACCTGTAAGCACTACTTTTTACGGAAGTCCTAAGCGGCCATGCATCATTAATTTTATTTTCTGTTGTTGATCTCGACATAACCAAATTCTTTTTTTTTTCCATCACAACGTAATTTTATTGTGAGAAAATCTGGCGCTTTGTGAACGGGACTGGTGTTACATACACGTTGGCATCTTCACCATCATAAATGTAATAATCCCCCGCTGTAGAGACGGACTTTATCTCCACATTGAGAGAGGGATGTCCCCCCTCTCAAGTGTCTGACACTAATGTGTAAGTCGTCAGTCCTGCAGGGACGATGTATTTTTGTAGCCCACCCCAGAAGTTAGTATCACTTAGGATACTAATAGGATTTTTCCATAGGATTATTTCAGAAAATAAGCTCTGTGACTAACAAAAGTTTATGGTTCTTACATGTTTCGTTCGTTAAGCTTCATAAGATTTTAAAGTCTATACACTCGGCATAAGTAAAAAGCTAAAGTTAGACTATAAATTAGCTACACCACGGTCGCGTGACTTCAACGTCACCACCGCTACGCTTCTGACAACTCTTTAAATCTCTATTTAAAAAAACAAAACAAAAAAACAATACAATTGGAAAATACTATAAATTGATAAACCTACAAGTTGGAAAGTTTGAGTTGAAAGAGCGCGAGTATAAACACAACAATGCTGCAGTAGATGAGATTTCCTGTTCGGCGTGATGACGTTTAATGTCCCCGACAACCCCTGTAGTCCCATTTAGGCACTCATTAGTAACCGTTTTTTTCAAAACACGTAAAAGATTTTTTTTCTTTTTTTAAATCCCAAGGGGGTATTATACAACATGAACATATCTTGAGCTTGTGTTAACCACAGACCTTATTTCAAGCATTTAAAAAAACAAAACAAAAAAACCTTCAAAACCCCATTGACTTCGGGATGATGGATGTCCGGTACACAGGAAAATTAAGCGGAGATCATGAGAAAACAACTTTTGTTATGTCGAGATCACGAGAAAACAACAGAAAATAAACAATACATGGCTGCTTAGGGATTCCGTATCTTTTAGCATTTAAAATAAATAAATAAATAATAATAATAATAGAAAAAAAGCTTTTAGCGGAACTGTTAATCACAAGCTATTGCTCAGTACGGAAGGACTTTGTAGACGGATCTTTCGGCACTGCTAGTTGCACATAGAGCTACAGAATATTTTAAACTGATTAATGCATTAGTGAAAGAGTTTATGCCTTTTGTACAATAGATCTGCATAATATTGAATCGTCTGGCTGGTTTGTTATTGTTGTTGCACTTCATGGAGCGGAAACGGGAAGAAGACATAGATTGGGGAGAGCGATTATACAGAGAGGATCCGCTCACAACTGTAAACAAAAGCGTAAAAGCTGTTTTAGTGAAGAATGCACACGAAGGACTGGCGCTGCCATTGACAGAATATGAGAGATGTTCTGTTATATCAGGACAGTGTGTGTATTATCATTACGGCTGTGATGGACAGGACGACAGAGGCTGGGGTTGTGGATACCGGACTGTTCAGACTATAGGCTCTTGGTTCAATAATGTTTCTCACGGTGGAAAATCCAGACCTCCGCCAAGTCTCCCTGAAATCCAGCAAGTTCTAGTTACAGTAGGAGACAAACCAGCCTCGTTTTTAGGCTCTAAAGAGTGGATAGGGACTTGCGAGGCTGCTTTGGTGCTTGACCAGCTGTATGATGTCCCCTGCCGGCTGATACATGCGCGCAGTGGGGGGAAAGAGCTCGAGCAGGTGGCTCAGGACCTGCACCTCCATTTCCTCACCCGCGGATCACCAGTAATGATGGGTGGAGACAGGGACAACTCCTCCAAAGGCATTCTGGGTGTCTGCACTGGGAAAGAAGGCAGCTACCTGCTGATAATGGATCCGCACTATCACGGTCCTGCCCTGGACAGAGAGTCTCTGCAGAGGAACGGCTGGGTAGCATGGAGAAAAGTTCAGTCTCTCGATCAGAGCTCCTTCTATAATCTTTGTCTGCCCCAAACATAAGCATGATTCCACTTATTGGTTATGCCACAGCTTCCCAACACTGGTCCAGGGAAAACACTCAAATGTGCAAGACACAGCAGTATTCTAGGACCAGGGTTTCAAACTTTTGTGCTAATGTTACCCAGCTGTTTAGTTTTCTAAACTGTTTGGCATAAATATTCATTCATTCATTCATTTATCTTCACTAAGCACTTTATCCTGGTCAGGGTTGTGGTTGGTCTGGAGCCTATCACAGAAACACTGAGAGTAAGCTGGGAGAATTCACCCTGGATGGGATGCCAGTCCATTACAGCACAACACACCACATACAATTTTGCACTCAAGTCTCCTTTAGTGAACAGTGGACTAGTCCAACAAAACACCCTTCATATAAAAACCATAATGAACTTTCCTTTACTTTACTTTCACACTATCCGCTGTTACCTAGATGAGGATGGGTTCCCTTCTGAGTCTGGTTCCTCTCAAGGTTTCTTCCTCATATCATCTTAGGGAGTTTTTCCTTGCCATCATCGCCACCAGCTTGCTCAATAGGGATAAATTCACACACTTAAAATCTGTATCCTGTGTTCATATGTTTCTGTAAAGCTGCTTTGAGACAATGTTCACTGTAAAAAGTGCTGTACAAATCGAATTGAATTGAATACACAATGTATCATAGAAAATCTACTTAGCATCATGTTTTTGGACAGTGGGAAGAGGCTGGAGAACACAGAGGAAACCCATAGGAACGTGCTTAGGATCAAACCGGGGACTCTTGAGCTGTGAGGCAGCAATGCTACCCACTGTACCTGGCATAAATATAAATTCTAAAAGTTCTCTGTTGTTCCATTAAACCATGACCATGATATTCAACATGCATGATATTTTTGTGGACAAATTATTGTCATTTCCTCTCTGTTCCATTAAACAATGATGAAAATAGTTGCACATGTGCCAATAACTGGTTAGATGTCAAATTATGATATTCAACATGCGCAGTATTAATTTTGGGCAAACGTCAAACTATTATCATTACCTCTGTTTCATTAAACTCAGTTAAGAAGCTAAAGGGCAATTGCAAATAAGAGAATGTCATGTGCGTCGTGAATTAGAAGATGATGTAGTATGATGATGAAAGGAATCCAGTTCACATTCATTTGATTAAAATGGTGTACAACAGGTATAGATAATTATGTTTGAACAATATTGTTAGTTAATTAACATGATATAACTTATATCTTATGATTTGCACATATCTAATATGAGTTAGGAATCCTTCTGACCTACACTGCTTTTTATTTTTTTCATGTGTGGGACGCTTACCTGTACTGCTTGAAGTTCTTTTTGGGATTTTTACATGGACTCTTATGCCCTCTTGTGGGCAAAATAATACACAGTCCATTTTATAAAGAAGTTGATTCTTTCCAAAATGTACAGGGATTTGCAATAAGAAGACACATTGAACACAACACAGAAGTGGTGTTTCGTTCTTGAATGATTCAGCGTTTTTGAACGAATCGGTTCAATGAATGATTCAATGACTCACTTGTTAAGACAGTGACTTGCCGCCACCTACTGGCGGTTTTAGTTTCATAAATAAAAGTATAATTTAACCCCCCCGCCACCACATTTCATATTTCTACGTTCAAAAATGTATATTTAAAACATTAGTATCATATCATTATTTATGCAATTATGCAAATATTCATGCCACCTCTGAGCTGCATTAAACAGTCAGTGTAAATACATCCAAATGCCACTTCAGATGCAGCTTCTTTAGTGCACCTTTTATTTGCTGTTGCCTGTTCTTGTGATAGCCTATATAAAACCATTGTCTCTTTGTGAAATGGTAATTTTCTAGAAATCTGTTGAGTATTAAACATCTGCATGAGTGTATGGGTATTAACAAATAAATAAACAAATATTTAAGTAATTAAAAGATGTTCTACAATATGTAACTTTATTATTATTATTATTATTATTATTATTATTATTATTATTATTATTATTGTATATTTTAAAATAAATAATTATGAGAGGAGTGCCCTTTTATTTATTTATTTTTGCTTGAGCACCTGCCCCCCAAAATATCTGTGCACATCCCTGTCCCGTTGAGCAACTGACATGAGGTTGGTGTCGATACTCAAAGGCGTTGCTGGGATGGCCTCATTTCCTTGTTCTACACTCTCAAAAATCCTTAAGGGTCCTTCAGTCTTTCTTCTGGGGGAACCCTAGAACCTGGGTTCCATATGGAAAGGCATTATAATTATTTTAAAAATAGAAAGAAAGAAAAGCATTAGATATGATTTCACACTTTGTTGTTGAGTTTACTGCATTATGGACCATTATTTCTCAGTCACTCACTTTTACTAACTGCTTTATCTTGGTCATAGTCATAATGCAACATGCATATACAGTCACACACCTAGTCACACTTAGGGGCAACTGATCCTAACCAATCCACCTACACAGGGAGAACATCCACACTTTTTTTTTATTATATACCTGCTGTGCCACCTTACCTCCAAATTTCAGAAGTCTGGTTATTAACTCTTGTAGAGCATAATGATTTATGCTAATGCTAATTATTTGAGATTGCAAAACAATTCCTAAAATTCAGGACAGACACCTTCCTGTGTAGTGGACTGACAGATAATGAGTCTTTATTATTCAGCCATGACACAGTACCCCTGGAGCAGAGAGGGTTAAGGGCCCATGGACACATCTTACTCAAAGTGGGGTGAACGTGTGGTTAGTCTGTAGTCCCATGAGTTGCCAGAATCTCAGTAAAGTAAAATAAAAGCCTAATAATAGAATAAATAAATAATACGGACATTTCATGTCCCCAGTGGTTGAGAGATTTTATTATCTATTTGGAACTGGCTAAAAAGAAGAGGGAAAAAAAACCCCAATACAAACTATGCTGTATTCATAAAACTCTCAGTGAACCCTTATGATATTTAATTTCACAAATGCCACAGCAGCAATTACACAGTGTGAGGAAACAAATAGAACAGAAATGGCGAGTAGAAATAGACTATGCATTGACAGAGTTGTGTGCGATGGGGACTCAGTAATCAGCTCAGTGTGCCCCGTGTGGTACTTCCGGAGTATCACTTACAGTCATTTCCATTTTCTCCGAAGTGAAACTTTGAAACTTTCGTTTTCTTTTCGGTCGGGATGAAACCATCACCAAAACACACTTTACTATGGATAGGGAATCCACACACAAAACAGGTTAATAAACACACACAAACAAACAAAAAAGTCAAGCGCAACGAGCTGCGCTTAAAAACAACGGACACGGACGTCGATATTAATGAATCATAAACAAAACCAAATGGTTCAGTCCTCTGGAACATCCTGTATAAAGGAGGGGTCTGAAGGTAGGCGGTGATTCTTTGAAACGATGCAATGATGTCATCTCTTCCAGACGAACGTGTAAGTATGGTTTTAAAATATCAAGTTATATGGGCATTAATTAGTCAAAAACCTGATTGCTTAAACACATTTTTTTTTTAAAGAGCATCATCAGGTACATTGGAACATCCGGTAAACTGGGACAGAAGAACTTAACAGCATTTATTTTCTGTCCTGATCATTAAATGTTAAAAGTTATATTACTGAGCCCTTCCAATAGAAGTGCTTATGCTTACACTTGTATATTTTATAAAGGTTATAAAGGAAATCTTGACAAATATATTTCACACATTTATGATGAATAATGAATATATACATAAGATATACTAGTGTAACAAAATAAGCTCTTTCCATTTTATAAACTAATCCTTGCTATTATAGGCTATACATTTATTACAAAGAACGCTCAAAGGAGATGGGGAAAAGAATTTATATGCATTAAATTTAATGAAACAGAAATATAGAATATTATTTAGGCCTGATACTCAGTATATACAGAGATTTTTACTTAGTGCACTGATCATATAATTGTCACAAGCTGCTGCACACCAACAGCAGGTTTAATGCTTTAATGCTTTAAAACTGCTTTAAGGTGTCAGGTGTCAGGTTTCGTTTCTGTTCACACCACTCCTCAGTCTCAGCCAACACACGTTAATCATTAGCTTGCACCTGTAGGGAAAATAGGTAGTAAAGCAGCAGAAATGCAAGGTAAATATCAGCAATGTGTTAGGCTGTGAATTTAATGAATCACTTTCATTAGACAATCAGTCTTGCATCCCCTTTTATCATTTAGAATTTTAAATTTATTCCCTTTCTCGTCCCACTGCAAGGGTCATCCCAAAGAGCCAAACAATGACTCTCAGGTACTTTTTATGCTTTACTTGGTGTGATGTATCAGGTTGTGTCCGTTTGGTTTACTGTAACTAGAGCTGCAACAACTAAGAGATAAAATCGATAATAATCGATTATGAAAATCGTTGTCAACGAATCTCGTTATCGATTAGTTGGTCTGCGCGCGGCACGGGGTGCCTTTACTCATTATGTTACTTCTCTTCTGAAAACACGCTTCGGAGAGTAAATACTAAAGTTGTTTCCCAAATGATCTACTATACACTTACAATATGCACTGTGTACACTACCGTCTAGTGTATGAATTTTAGAAAGGTAATATCATCTCAAATAGAATACTAGAGTTTTTTTTACTAACCGGAAGTATAAGCCGCTTCCTAGTCAGTGGCACATGACGTCATACGCATGTAATGCAGCACTGCTAGCTTTAGCCTAATACCCAGACGACAATGACTTTCTTCAGTTTACTGTTTCTGTCAGAGTTACCTTTTATTCCCAACGTGACCTCAGTCACCATCAGACGGAGGTGAAATCGTCACATGACTGAGGAAGAAAGTGTGTCCTCTAAAGCAGGGGGGCATTTTATATTAAACACCACAGAGAAGATCAAACTTTATAAAGTGGTGTTTGTGTAGCATGGAAGCACAACAGTGATGCTGTCGCGAGTTGCTTAAAAGGTTTAGTTTAATTTAAGTTTATTGCCAGCGTATGCTGGATCAGTGTAAATTCTGTTGTTTATTATAACGGAAGTGATCTGTTAATAACGAGACTGATACACAGTGGGAACGCGAGTAAGATCTGTAATGTCTAATTAAAACACTATCATCCAAAGTAAACACAAGTAAAATAATATGTCTAAAGACAGCGTGTAACAGGATCCATGCTTGTATTTTCTCATTTTTGCTTGTATTTTCTCATTTTTGTATTTTCTCATTTTTGCTTGTATTGTCTCATTTGTCGCTTTGGATAAAAGTGTCTGCTAAATGAATAACTGTAAATGTAAATGTAAACCACAAGGTGCACTGAAAGTGAGTTTTTATCATTAATTTAGTACTGTAGTTTAATTCAGTGCTTTTTGTGCATCCATTAGTGTTTATGCATTATTTTTTATGGATGCACAAAAAGCACTGAATTAAACTACAGTCCTAAATTAATAATATATATATTCTGATGTGTGTGTATTGGGTTGTTTTCAGTCTTATATAATTGGACAAACAGTTGTGTAAAGTTTTAGTCTGAAGTTTATATAAGCAAATATTTGTAACACTCAGTTTGTGTATTTTATTTTAAATAAATGAAAAAATAGTGCCGAGAGTCAGCCCCCATCCGATTAATTGAAAAAATAATCGGCCAACTAATCGATTAGGAAAATAATCGTTAGTTGCAGCCCTAACTGTAACAGTACTGTTATGGAATGGACTCCTTTATTTGTAGATGCATGATTCCCACACAAACTTCAAACTTTTTGTCTGATAAAAAGCTTATTGAACATCTATATCAATTGCCTTAAGATGATATGAAGCCATAATATATCTTGATATTATGTCTTCAACTGAAAACGTTGCTGACTTTAGCTTATGAATTAACAGCTCATATTTTATGTAACAGGGCAGACTGAAGAATCTTCAGGATCCATATAAAGAAGCATATTTATTAAAAACATCCACAGAGTAATCCAAAGTCAATTTTAAGATTCCAAATATAGATTCACTTACAAAGTGTCTATATTTAGAAACAAGGCTAAAGCACAGTGTGTGCTACTGGCAGATGTTGTGCTATAACTCTTGCAATTGCAACCTCTGCTGGCCTGGGAGGAAAAGTCCAGAGTCCTTGTCACTCTTTAGTGGTTGTGTAAAAAACTCAAACAACCACAAAAAAAAAAAAAGCAGTTTGACTACAGGGTATTGCCAGTCCTGCACTATGTATATTGTCACTATGTCTAATGCCATGGGTAATGACTAACTGTTGTGAATTGTTTAAAATGAATAAAATGATTTGTATTGTGAACAGACCAAAAGTTTAAAAATGTTTTCTTGTCATGATAAATAATCAGAAAAAAAAATCAATCTTTGTTATGTCTACTATTAATTGTTGTTGCTGTCTATAAAATGACTTCTTTATGTCTAAATACTTAAATATTAATTGTGTTTGATTTGTATAGTTTCCCAGTAAAGACTGATTGTTCTCATACTATGAACAATGGAGTCTTCTGATGAAGAGGTAAGCACTGAGCATAGCATTTTATTTATTTAATTTTCTGATTTACATGCAAGGCTGTTTGTTAGACATTTGCTCAAACTCATTGCTCATATCCTTGTTCAATTATTCCCAAATCAAGCAATTTGAAGACAGCAGAGATTTCTTTGACAAAGAGCTACAACTAAATCTTGATGAAAAACAGTCTGCAGAATCACATCTAGAAAAAGAGACAGTCACGTCAGAAGGTACTGTTCTAAAAATTATTTTAGCACATCACTTTCCGACACAGACATGGCAGTTGATCATGTTTGCAGAGTTGAATTATTCTTGCTCTACACAGATGTTCCTGCACCATATGACATATCAGTGCAGTCCATTGGGACTGATTTTGCTAGCCTTGGATGGAAATGCCTAGACAGCATATCAGCATTTGAGCTGAGGTGCTCCAGCAGCACATCTTCAAGCATCCAGACCCTTTCACAGAATTATGCTGAAGTGTCAGGCCTGTGTCCAGGTACAGAGTACACGTTTACAGTGGTTGCAGTCTCAGAAAATGGAAACCAGAGTTCAAGAGCTAAAGTGTCTGCATATACAAGTAATAACCAGTTTAATGCTTTTTTAGTGACATATGTCTAATAATATTTATCCTGTCATTACTACTTCAACTTTCTTTTCATTACAGTTCCAAACCCACCTGAAAGCATCAAGGTTAAGAATATCAGTAGTACATCAGTTACTCTGACCTGGAATCCACCTGCTTCCTTAGAGAAGAAGTACCAAGTGGTGTGTTCCCACAATGGTAGAACTGTTCATGAAGAAGAAACAGAAACTAACACACTTGTTATCAATAACCTGACACCAGGAAAAAACTACTCCTTCCACATTGCAACAGTACTTAAAAATGGCAGCACAAGTAAGAGAGCTGTGTCATTCGCCAGCACTCGTAAGTATTTAGCTACACTTTGCAAGTCTTTAAATGTTATGGCAACTGGTTTTATCCAAACCTAGGGCTGTGTAAAATGGTTTCTTTTATTATTTATTTTTATGAATAGAAACCAAACTCGAGAGCTTTCTTCTGGACGTGGGGCTGAAGCAACACTTCACTGATAAACTGTCACTGAGTACAGTACTACAGATAGACAAGAGCACAGTGACAGATGATCCAGCACGGTCTCTATCAGACTTACCGTGGCTTTTCCTCAAGAAAATTATGATGGTGAATGTGACCGCAAGAAGTGTCAAATGTGCTTCATCAACTGATGAGGATGAAGATATGAGTTTGGATCTGTATAGTGTTATGGAGAGTCTTGTCCTCAACCAGGACTCTAGTCATAAAGTAAATCCTTTAGACATCATAACTGCACTCTTCCTTTGCTCAGACAGTTTTCTTCAACAAGAAATGGCCTTGAAAATGTCTATGTGCCAATTCTCTGTGCCTTTACTGCTTCCTAATTGTGACACACAGCAGAGCATGCTCATGCTTTGGGCCTTAAGAGATATTGTGAAGAAGTTTAGACCACACTCCTTGTCTGATCCAAGAGGGTTTGTGGAAGACAGGATCGTTCTAGCTGATGTACCCTTGGTGTCCTTTGTAAGACTTGGAGACTGTAGCATTTCCAAATCTCAAATCTTGAACAAGCTGCTCAGTAATCCACAGCAATATCATGATACATTTGTGCACCATGACATGGACTGTGGAGATATCCCAAGAAAAATATCAAATGGTTTGGTGGAGATCAGCTGGTACTTACCTTGTGGAAGTAAAAACATAGACATCTTCCCAGAACCTGTGGCTTTTGCAAACCTGAGAGGTGACATTGGTACATTTGAGACTCAGTATTCATTCCTTTGTCAGATTTCTACGGCAGTTTTTGTGTTCTTTGACAATTTTGACACAAACTATCAGCTACTCACCAATACACATGTAAATGCACAATTGTATTTGGTAGGTAATGCACAGACCAAAGCCTTTAACCTGGATTTGTTGAAAAGAACAGCCGTTGCATTGAACTTGAAAAAAACCAGCATCATTCTAAAGACCAAACAAAATGATGCAGATTTTGTCAAGAATTTGTGTTCTGCAGTAAGTGCTGTAGTTAAAAATAGTTCTAAGACTGTACAACTCGAGAAGATGACCACCATTGCATATGAATTTGGAATTTTGATTGATGAAGACAACAAGGAGTGTCAAAACGCAAAAGAGAATGCAAAGGCAATCACTAGCAAGATACAGGACACACTAAAGTTTAAGGAAGAACAGCTCCCACTGCAGGGTGAGATCTGGAAGCAATTAGGAAAATTAGAGAAAGAGGAGTGTAGGCTTCGTAAAGCTGGGGATAAGAACATTGAGATGTATAAAAGTGAACTGAAGGAAAAGAAGATGGAACTCAGGAAGCAGCAAAAAAGGTATGAAATGTCAGAAGCCATGACCTGCTTTGTAAGTGCACTGTCAAGTTCAAGTCTTGAGAGATCCTACTTCCTGAAATGGATGCGAATGAATTTGGACAACCTGTCTCGCAAAAAACTATCTGGCCTTCGAGAAATGTACAAAGAGAAATGCCAAGAATCAACTGAGAAGAAGGAGGAGATTGCATTACTTGACAGACAGATCTCAAACAGTGCTTTAGGAACTGAACACTTTTTGAGGGAAATGGGTCAGCTGTATGAAGCTGCTGTCACCCTTCCAGAAAATACACAATCACGACAACAAATGCTACACTTACCCAAACTGTGCGCTAAGCTCCTTTTAAATGGATTCCCTCTTGAACTGGTTGATGGCGATGCTTCAAATATACCTTTAAGGTGGATTAGTGATGTACTGAAAGAGCTGAATACTTTATTGCAACCCAAGAATAAGATCATGGTAGTCACAGTATTAGGAGTCCAGAGCACAGGAAAGTCTACCCTACTAAACACCATGTTTGGGGTTCAGTTTGCAGTCAGCAGTGGAAGATGCACACGAGGAGCTTTCATGCTGCTGATCAAAGTCACAGACAGCTTCAGAGAAATACTTAACTGTGATCATTTAATGATCATTGACACTGAGGGACTGAAATCGCCCGAGCTGGCACAGCTTGATGACAGCTATGAACATGACAATGAACTGGCCACACTTGTTGTTGGACTGAGTGACATTACCATCGTAAACATTGCCATGGAGAACTCCACAGAAATGAAGGACATTCTGCAGATCGTGGTGCATGCATTCCTCAGGATGAAGGAAGTGGGTAAAAAACCCATGTGTGCATTTGTGCATCAGAATGTAGCTGATGTCTCAGCACATGACAAAAACGTGAGAGACCGGAAGCTTCTTTTAGAGCAACTAAATGAGATGACTGAGGCAGCAGCCAAGATGGAAAATAAGGAAGACTACAAGAAGTTTACTGATGTAATGGAGTATGATCCAAAGACTGGTAACTGGTATATACCTGGGCTCTGGCACGGTAACCCACCAATGGCACCAGTGAATGCTGGCTACTCTGAGGCTGTCTATGACTTCAAAAAGAACATGATGGACATTCTTGTAAAAAAGAAGATATCTACAAACAAAATTGAAGAATTTTTGGAGTGGACAAAAAGCTTATGGAATGCAGTAAAATATGAAAATTTCATATTCAGCTTTAGGAACAGCTTGGTAGCTGATGCATACATGAAGCTTTGCACTGAATTCCATAAATGGGAATGGTCTTTCAGAAAGCACATGTACACATGGTTAACATCTGCTGAAACCAGAGTGTCCAATTTTGAGATGATGAAATCAGAATGTGACAAGACAAGCTTGCAAGATTTACTGAGGACACTGAAACAAGAGGCCTCCTCAGAGCTTGATAAACGGGAAAAGACCATTTTGGAAAACCTCGTCAGATACTTTGAGCAAACAGAGGGTCATGTCTTTCTTGTGGAAAAGTACAAAGAAGACTTTGTAAACAGTGCAAAATCTCTCAGGAGGGAAACAGAAAACTCAGTGCGGAGTAAACTAGAGGCAGTTATTGAGATTAGGACAGGAAAGAATAATTTGGACAAAATCAAGAAAACGCATACTGACAAAATGGAAAAGAAAGTGCTGAAACTTCTGGAGGAGCTCCGGAAAACTAGACGTTCAAAAACTATGTCTGAAGAGGAGCTCAATAAAATCTTTGAAAAAATATGGAAGGAAACACTTGAAGAGCTGTCATTTAAAGGCTTAAAGAGACAAATAGTAGCAGACAGTGTTTTTAGCCAATTACGAACAAACATGAAACAAAAGGGAAGCTCTGTCACTGAAATGTTAAATAGAGTGACACTTGATCAATATGGCAATGAGAAGTTCATTGTTACACCAGAAACATTTTTTATAAAAATGATGCATCATATTTTCCAATCTGAATACATAATGAGACTGCAAGAGTTGGCAGACAGTATCATTGATGCATGCATGCAGTCCATTAATGACAAAAAAGAGGGAAAATCAGATTATCATGACACCTACATTCGGGAGATCCTACGTTTAATTGATACAAAACTGACATCAGGCAAGAATTTGAAGTTTTCTGACAACTTTGAACTCTATCTTAAGCTGCACATTTGTGCTATTTCTGCAAGAGAATTCCAGTTCATGCATGACTGTTTTATTGCAGAGAACGACCCACGCAGATGCCTTGAGCAATTCAAAGATAAGTACCGTGATGATTTCAAAGATCTGTTCAATAATCGTGATCAGTGTCAGAGGAAAGCTGAAGAATTCACAAAACTCTGCCTGAGCCCTGCAGTTGAGACATTCATCTGTAACTCACTGGGAACAGAGATTGTTGACACAATGCTGCAAGGGGAAAATGCATTTCAATTCAGTACACGTGCATTTTTTCAGTACTCTATTTTAAAACAACTTCTGAATGACAGTGATTTTCAGAATTATGTGAGCTACATACGTTCATATGAACGCTTTGTTAAAGACTGGATATTAAAACAAATTATAGACAGATTTTCCACAGGGAACAAACTTTTTGAACTGGAACAGCAGCATCTGAAAGGAGCTATTATGGAGATAAAAGAGGCCATCAAAAAAGCACAACATGAGACAGATGAAACTGAAAGCATAAAGAGATTTATTCAAAACATGTGCAGAGAGCTTGGAAAAAAACTTGTCATTCCAAACGATGTCTTGGAAGCAGTCATGGTTTTGAGTAATGCCAAACAGGAGCAATTTGCCCACTGGCTCACAAAGTCTGTGGAAGAAATGGAAGAGTCAATGAAGACTAAGTTGAAGATGGGAAACATTCAGGACAAACTGAGAACACTCAAAATCAATCCACAGGATGAGCTGTTCAAGCGTGTGTGTGGTTGCGGGAAACAGTGTCCATTCTGCAAGGCACCATGTGAGGCAGGAGGAGAAGCTCATACATATCACACTGCTTCTGTACACAGACCTCAAGGACTTGGTTTATACAGGTATGACCACTCAAGTAATTTAGTCGCTAACATTTGTTCCACTGATGTGAACACTGAAGCAAGGTTCAGATGCTTAGAGACCAAACTTAAGTACCATCCTTACAAGAAATACAGGGAGATCTTTCCGGACTGGCACATCCCTGCGGACCCCAGCATAGAGGCCTCAGACTACTGGAAATATGTGATGGCAAACTTTAATAACCAGTTTGCAGAAGCGTACAACGCCAAGCCTGCAGATATTCCCCTAGTGTGGAAAATAATCACAAAGCAAGAAGCAGAAAACAGTTTGAAGGAGTGTTTTAGTATCAAGTAAACACTAGTGAAAAATCTTCAGGATAAGGGAATTTAAAGAACACTGCTTTTGCCTTGATGTCAAAATGCTATCAGCATCTTTCATCTCATCCTGCCTTTAAGCCATCCCATGATGACACCTTTGGTCAACATAAAATCACCCCTTTTAGCAGATAAATGAATTTTTCATTGTCTTTTCTTGTGCCTTTAACTTTCTCTTTATATATATATTTAATACTATACATTTAATAATACTGAAAAGCATGAGAATTGGAATAATGCCTTTGGACGTTAAACTTCACTAATTATTGATTCTTATTCTTTAATTCTATTTGGTTTTCTAATTGTGTTTTACTGAGCTTTCTTCCTGAATGGTTAGGTGACTGTTGGTTTCTCATAAGCAGATTATCCTCTAAACTAAAAAGAAATATCTAATTAAATTGCATTAACTATAGATTTAAGCATGTTTATGTAACATTGTCATGTCTATGTAACATTTTCTGGAATATGTGATGATTACATAAATATTACACATAAAACAAAACCTAGTTCATTGAAAGTTGATGTTATGAAACTAAAGACATCATAACATTTTTGCCTTGTAATCAAAATCAATATAACTTGCGTTACTTTCAATAAAACTGTGATTCTGTCTAAAACGAACGTTCATGTGTATAAATGTACACTCATTGAGCACTTTATTAGGAACACCTGCACACCTATGCATTCATGCAATTATCTAAATCAATAATCAATAATCAGCCAATTGTATAGCAGCAGTGCAATGCATAAAAATCATGCAGATATGGCTCAGCAGCTTCAGGTAATGTTCACATCAACCATCAGAATAGGGAAAAAATGTGATCTCATTGATTTTGATCATGGCATGATTGTTGGTGCCAGATGGGCTGGTTTGAGTATTTGTATAACTGCTGATCTCCTGGGATTTTCACACACAACAGTCTCTAGAGTTTAATCAGAATGGTGCAATAAAGAAAAAACATCCAGTGTGTGGCAGTTCTGTGGACAGAAATAACTTGTTGATGAGAGAGGTCAATGGAGAATGACCAGACTGGTTCGAGCTGACAGAAAGTCTGCACCATGTCTAGTAAGTCATCTCAAACTGGTTTCATGAACATGTGTTCAGTGTTCTTTAGTGGCCTTCCCAACCACCGGATCAGAATCCAATAGAACAGCTTTGGGATGTGTTACAATGGGAAATTCACAACATGAAAGTGCACCTGAAAAATCAGCAGGAATTGCGTGATGCAATCATATCAACATGGGCCAGAATCTCAAATAAATTTTTCCAACATCTTAGGGCATCTTGTGGCCATGAAGAATTGAGGCTGTTTTGAGAGCAAAGGAGGCCCTACTCAGTATAGTGTTCCTAATAAAGTGCTCAATGAGTATAATAGTATAAATATTGCACCTTGTAGAAATAATCATTACTGCTCTGCCAAGTGTTAGCCCTAATAAAAGAGGCCTATGAACAGTGCACAAAGCTCTCTAATGGTTGAATTTGCTCATAAACTGCTATTTGAATTGTAGGATATAATAGGGACATAAGTTAGTGCTTATACAACCTGTACTGAGAAAAACCAACATGAATAGCTACAAAACTCGATGAGTACTCAGAGTTTTTATAACAAACCTTGTGAATAAAAATCAGCTTGTTGTGGAGCACACAAATTCTGGTTTGCATTCTCACTTCTGCTTTGAGATCAACTCCTAACACAGTGTGCACAAACTATCATATTTAGATGTGGTGTAATTTAGTTCACTAAAAAAGTATATACAGTCCTCTCTGAAAGTAGGAGCAGGGGCAATTCATTTATTTTTGCTACACACTGTAAGGCTGGTGACAAGATGTCTGGACCCAGAGAGAACTACTTTCTGAGAACAAAGAACTGCTACAAGAACAAACTCACAACCTTCTCACTAAATTAGCATCTCCATCTGAATTAGCACATCAGACTCAGTGGAGACTATAAAATGTCTGAGCCAGGAGAGAACCACTCTGTGAGGACGGGAATGAACACCAGCTCTCTCTCTCACGGAATTAGCATCTCCATTTGAATTAACACAGAGTAGAGTAGAGATCAGGAAATCGTCACTACACTGTTTCCTCCTTCCTCTCCTCACACCCTTCTCTCTCTCTGTGTCGAGATCAGCCTAAACACACCCAAGTCTATATACATTAATGTTTTAATGCGAATAAGATGTCAACTATTCATGTTTACTGTATTATACAAAAGTACTCAGTGCGACTGGAAAATATGGTCTCATTCCCTCAACAGCAGTTTAAATAAAATGTTACATGCCGTTAAAGGCATACCCTCCCAGGTCCCTCACTCAAATTACCTCCTGTATGTAAATAAGGTACATCCTTCCACAAACATCAAATTATAATCACAAACAGCACCTTTTGTTGGACCCACAGAGCATCTGGGAGAGCTGGCCAAAGACTCGGGGAATCTGTAGACAGATCTCCCACACGATTACTTGTGTAGTTTTTCTCTACCAGGTATGCAAGTATTGTCTCTCTTATGTTGTATTATTATGTTTTGGATTTGATTGGAATGTAATGTTGCATGTAATTCTTTCTTATTATTATCAATAGTAGTGTTTAATTTGGATGTTTTCATACCTGGTTAAATAAATTATTAGACTTGATTATATTCTGAATTATTCTGAAATTATTGTCTCTAGTAAATTATGGTAAGTCCTTGTTACAGCAAATCTGCGACCAGGTTAGCACAGGCTAACAATTTGGCATTAAGTTAAGTGTACTTAGTGTGTACAGGCTCGATAGGAAATATCCGTTCAGGACAACATAATGTTGATTGACCAAGTCTAAATAGGATGAAGTCTAAACCTCTGATTACTGTAATCTTACTCTAGTTAACGTGTACATAGGAAACTATGGCATGATTATATAAAGCTAATTTTACTTAGATATTATTGGTCTGTCTCTGTAGATTTTAGTGGTCATGACCTCTGACTAGAGATAATGTTACTATAACTAAGTGTTACTAACTAAGGGGACTAATAAAGTACTATTTAGGAAAGGGTAAGCATGGGGCAGTCATCTAAATAGTATTAGTCAATTACTTCTGGCTAATGACCAAGACTGGCGAGTTTGTGACCATGTGATCCGTGCACACAGCTGGCGCGAGACTCGACACGGAATCCGAATGAACGAGCACAATTTAAAGTATAGCATAAATTTGAATTAATCAAGTATAGAAGATCAAAAGTATCAAAATATGAATAACTAAGAAATAAATACAATGTTGAGGTTTTTACAATTGGAGTCAGATTTAATTTAAAAGAGTCAATCAGAATTGGAATGACAAATTTAAATATATTCACATCACTTCAAAAAGACAGGAACACGTGGGAATCCTTCTATCGGGTTATTGGATACCGTCGTTGGGCCAGTGAGTGGACCCTTACAACATGGAATAAAATTAGGTTTGACATCAAAAGATGAATATGAGATGATAGATCACAATTATTATTATTATTATTATTATTATTATTATTATTATTATTATTATTATTATTTTACTTCCAGATGTGTTGAACAACTTAGAACATGGCACTGTTGATGGAGGACCACCCACTTTTTAGATCAGCAAAAGTATTAGAACAGAAGTATTAAATAAGTATTTTTAAATTAAGTATTTTTAAAAGAAGTATTTTTATTAGTTCCCAATAAAAAAAGTAAATTAAAGTAAACAGTATTTGATATTTGGTTGCATATCCTATGCTTGCAATAACTGCATCAAACCAGTAACGCACTGACATCACCAATCTGTTGCATTCTTCTTTTGTGATGGTTTTCCAGGCTGGCACCATAGCTTCTTTCATTTGTTTGATCTAGGGCGGTTCTGCTTTCAGTCTCCTCTTCAGGAGGTGAAATGCATGTTCAACTTGGTTACGGTCTGGCGATCAAATTGTCCAGTATAAAACCTTCCACTTTTTTCCCCCTGATGAAGTCCTTTGTTGTGTTGGTAGTGTGTTTTGGCTCATAGTCTTGCTGCATGATGAAGTTCCTCCCAATTAGATTGGATGCATTTCTCGGTCAATTGGTAGACAAAATGCTCCTGTAAACTTCTGAGCTCATTCTGCTGCTACCATCATGAGTTACATCAATAAAGATTAGTGAGCCTGTTCCAGAAACAGGCATGCAAACTCAAGCCATGACACTACCTCCACCATGCTTGACTGACGAGCTTATGTGTTTTGGATCATAACCAGAACCTTGACTTTTCCACACTTTGGCCTTTCAATCAATTTAGTATTGGTTAATATTGGTTCCAGAACTTTTGTGGCTCATCTCTATATTTCTTTCTGAATTCCATTTTGGCTTTCCAATTCTTACTGCTGATGAGTGGTTTGCATCTTGTGGTCTGGTCTCTATATTTCTGTGCTCAAAGCCTTCTTTGAACAGTGATACCTTCACCCCTTCCTTGTGGTGGCTGTTGGTGATGCCACTGACTGTTGTTTTGGAGTTTTCTTCACAGCTCTCACAATGTTTCTGTCATCAACTGCTTTTTTTTGTGGCCAACCTGTTCGTTGTCTGGTTCTTAATACAAAAGTGGTTTCACTTGTATTGTTGTATTGCCTATGCCCAATGCTTGTGGAATTGCTTCAAAATGGCTTGCTTTTATCCCATATACAGAGCTCTGGTTTTCATCTTGGTTTATCCTTTTTAACAGCAAATGAAATCTTCACTGGTAAAACCTAGGGCTCAATTGTAGACATTCAGAGCTATTAATTGTTTAAACAATCAATCTAACAAGAAACACCTGTCAGTTAATTCTGATCATTTTTGTTTACTTGAGAAATGGGTGGGTTCAAGCAAAAGGTGCCATGTTCTAAGTTGTTTAACAAATCTAGATGTAAATACAGTATCAAGAAATTAATGCTGAAATTCTGACCTATCATATCATTCATCTTTTGATCTCAGACTCTCAGCTAGCTTTATACACTCTTCAGTGTATAGCAAAAACAATAGAATTGGCCTTGTCATTCCAATACATTTGGAAGGGACTTTATGTCAGTAAACTAATATGTTAAAAATATAGTGCAGTATCTGTTCTTACCAGTTTAATATCTGTCTCCTATTCAGGGGCCATATAATAAATTGAGTTTTTGAACAATGAGATGGAATAGGGGTTTGCTTTATCCACTCTACACATTAGGTACTGTGTATATGGAATTTTGCATGTCCATGTTCTCCAGTTCCTCCCACTTCCCAAAAATATGCTATGGACTGGTGTTCAAAACAGAGTGTATTCCTGCCTCATGCCTAGTGCTCCTGGAATGAGCAGAAACCTACTCAGAATAAATCACTTACTGAAGATGTATGAATGAATGCATCTCTTATATCAATGATCTGGACATTATTTTGCAATCAGATACAAGTGCTGAATACCAGCCATTACATGTTAGCAAGTATTTCAAAGGAAATCAAAAAGGGAAAATGCTGCTTGCATAAGTATTCAACTCCAAGCTTCTGGAAGCTCCAGATTAAAGATAATTGTTTGTCACTTAGAGATGACCTTCATCTGTGATGTATTAAAACAGCTCCCATTGTCTGAACAAAAACACCACAGTTGAAGCATCATTGAAGAGACTGTCAGTGTCACATTCATCATGGAGACACAGATTGCCAGAGGGCACCCTCACTCACATTTTTGAATATCTTCTTCTGTTCTTCCTCATTTCTCCCCCTATATATGTTCCACCATTTGTCTACCTTGTTGTTGAGTATTGTGTGTGTACTGTACTGTGTGTACTGTTACTGTTATGGCATTGTATTTGGATTGTGAGTAGCTTACTTTTAGGTTGAGTTTCCCCAGCCTAGCCTAGCCTAGCATTCTCTTGGTTTAGTCCTTTGTTATAGTTTTTGGGTCTTTCCTTGCCTGTGTTTGTTAGTTGTTTATTTAATGAAGACTGTCTGTACTTGCGTCTACCGCCCTCAGATTTGTGACAGTTAGTCTGAAGGAAAGGAGTGAAAATGAAAACTAAGGAGCATTCTAAGGAAATGAAAGATAAGGTAAGAAAATTTCATACGTTCATACGGAATAGGTTTAATAGGTTAAATTTATATCTAAGAAGTTGGACATTAGGTTTGGGATAATTGACGATCCTATACAAACCTCAATAACTTAATGATCCTTAATAATTTGCTATCTGACCTCAGAGCAGAGCAACAAAACATCTTTCTCTGATGCAGCTTAGCTTCCTTTGTCCATGCCGCTAAACAAATAAAGCCACAAATCTCTTTGTTCTCAAAACAGGAGCAGGGTCTAAATTGATAAAATTAAATAACATGTTTATCGGGGCTATTAGATCAATAACACTACCTAGACAAGGACATTCAACTACTGTAGTGCCAACAATCACTTTGATGGAGTACAGTGGCTGAGAGTGGAATGACCATGCAACCATTTCAAGAGCTCTACATAATTGAGGACTGTATGGGAGGGTGGCTAGAAAGAATCCAATGCTCAAGAAAAGCCATATGAAAGCATGAGTGTGACCTAGTAACAGCTTAACACTGTGGGAGCGCCATCACGCATGACCGGTATCTGACACTTGTGTAACATCATGCCTATTTATAGGCCTGCTGTGATCAGGTGACGTGGCAATTAAGCGCATCGCGTGATATATAAATGACACCTGTGAACCGCGCTGTCAGCCTTATTATCTTCAGCGAGACTGCATGTCGGTCGTTTGTGTAATGAAAACAAAAAGATGCTTCATTTCCTCTCTATCTGTTCTCAAAATCTCTGGACTTTTCTTTCTCTTTAAAAAAAGAGAAGAAGAAAAAAAGAATGAGCAAGCGAGAGAAGTATGAGTGAGAGAATTCAGGAATTCTAGGGATGGAGCATGCCACGGCAGCCCGTGAGAGGTCTGACTGTGTGCATTGTGAACGCCTTACATTAGCCAGCTCCGCTCAGGACTTGGGTTACAGAGCCTTGTGGATCTGGGCCGGCCGCTGCTGTGGCACCTAGCTGTCTCATCTCCAAGGGATCTCTTATGGAAGAGGAGCCATAGACGAGTGCTGCTCTATCTCTTGCTCTGTCTTCCGGGTCTGGCTCTCTCTGGAGGGATGAATCAGGGGACATGAGGTTGTTAGGGAAGTTAGCCCCCAGTGCTACTGAAAGGCCTCCCCTAGCCAAAGCTGTCTCAAGTTTTCAGTGTTCTCAGGTCAGCGAGCTCTCCCAGGGCAACGAAAATCTGATGCTTTCTCTCCAATAGAATGTGGAAAAGTTAACATCACTAAAAGACCACCTGGCACTGACACAACATCACTAAAAGACCACCTTTTCTACCGTAGTTACCAGGTCTAGTTCAGAGCTTGACCCCCCAACCCCCCCGTTCAGAGGTGTGCTCACCACAGTAGTCAGCACAGACCAGAGCCCGACAGCGCAGGAAGTAAGATCCCTCTTGGACAAAGGGGCCATAGAACATGTACCCCATTCCCTGAGGGAGGGAGGTTTTTACAGCAGTTATTTTGTGGCCTGCATAAAATAGAGGAGTATGTGGCCAATTTTAGATCGGTGTCATCTGAACTGTACTCTACGGACATACAGGTTCAAGATTCTGACTCCCAAACTTATCGTTCCACAGATTCAATTTGAGGACTGGTTTGTGATGATAGATCTAAAAGTGCATATTTCCACATAGAAATATCACTCAGTCACAGGAAGTTCCTGGGGTTTGCATCGGAGGAAACGCATACCAAGATTGGGTTCTTCCCTTCGGGCTAGGCTTATCCCCTCGCACCTTCAAAAAGCACATGGATGCCATTCTGGCTCCATTGTGACTCCAGGGCATCCGTGTACTAAACTACCTGGATGACTCGTTAATTCTCGCATGATCCAGGGCACTGCCAGTTCAGCATCGAGATGTTGTTCTCACCCACATGAAGAGCTTGGGGCTCAGGTTGAACCTCAGAAAAGTATGTTTTCTCCAGTGCAGTGGACAACACTTCTAGGGGTTATAAAGATTCTACTATGATGAGGGTGTTTCTATCCCCAAAAAGCGTAGGGTCAATCCTATAAACATTGAGCAAGATAAAGCTGGATCTTGGCATCCCCTCCAGTCTCTACGAGAGACTGTTGGAGCTTATGGCAGCAGCAGCCAATGTCATACCGTTGGGCCTATTGCACAGGAGACCATTTCAGTGGTGGCCGAAAAGTTGGGGGTTTTGTCCGAGGACAAAACCTCTGAGAGTAATCAGTGTCATGCGGTGATGCCTACATGCTCTGAGAATTTGGAAGTGTCCCCGGTTTCTAGCCTCTGGTCACACTCTAGGAGTGTCTCCTTATTGCAAGACGGTAATGACAGACACCTCCCTCATGGGCTGGGGCATGGTCTTAGATGGCTGTCCAGCTCACGGTCTCTGGAGCGGCCTTCATCTGGAGTAGGATATAAATTGCCTAGAAATACGGGCCATATTTCTAGCACTGAATTTTTTTCTTCCTCAGTTGAGAGGTCACCATGTGTTTAGACAACACAGTGGTGGTCTCATATATCGACCACCAGGGAGGATTATATTCACACCCCCTTTTCAGGCAGGCACAACTAAGTCTTCTCTGTGCAGAGGGAAGGTTTTGTCAGTGAGTGCAATGTACATTCTGGGCAACTGGAATGTGGGGGCAGACATCCTGTTGAGGCAGGGGCTGAGGCCCAGGGATTGGTGGCTCCATTCACAAGTGGTGGAGTCCATATGGTGGAGGTTTGGCCAAGCGGGAGTGGACGTGTTTGCCTCCGAGGAGACAAGAAACTGCCCACTGTGGTTCGCCCTCACTCCTCCCACACCATTAGGGCTGGATGCTATGGTGAAAATCTGGCCGAGGTTAAATCTGTATGCTTTTCCCCCGATCGCTCTGCTCCCACAAATTCTAGTGAGAGTTCGCCAAACACTGTCTACGTCTGCTGCTATTAGCCCCCTATTGGCCAGCTCGAAAATGGTTCTCAGAGACAATATTCCTGCTACAAGGCACTTCTTCAGAGATTTCCATTTGCAGGAATCTACTGTCTCAAGCCAGAGGGTTGATTTATCACCCTCGGCCGGAAATATTGGAAACTGTGGGTCTGGCCCCAGAGGGGCACCAGCTCATAGATTCTGGGCTCACAACTGAGGTTGTAGAGACCATGTAGAATGCTTCAACGCCATCCACGACGAAACTGTATGCACTCAAGTGGCAACTTTTTGTCTCGTGGTGTGAGGAACGTCAGCTAGACCCAGCGAACTGCACAATAGCTACAGTCTTGGAGTTCTTACAAGGACATTTCTCAGTGGGGTTGGCTCCTCCTACAGTCAGGGTTTACGTGGCCATGTCCTTATTGATGGAGCCTCTGTAGGGCAACATCCTCTAACTTTGAGGGATATGTGTGGTGTCAGGTGGCTGAGACACATCTGCAGACCATGCATACCTTCCTGGGACCTTTCAGTGGTCCTGGAAGGTTTATCAGGTGCCACACGTGAGCCCTTAGAGTCAGTTTCTGAGAAGCTTCTGACTCTAAAGGTAGCTCTTATGCTGGCCCTGACATCTCTTAAGTGAGTAGGAGATCTACAAGCTCTCTGTTGCACCTTCCTTCCTTGACTTTACCCCTGGATTAGCCAAGGCCTTCCTGAATCTTAGGCCAGATTATATTCCTAAAGTGCCTACATCTGCTGCTCAGCCAGTAGTGTTGCAGGCTTTCTGCCCTCCTCTGTTCCTCATACTGGAACAAGGGAAATTGCACCAACTGTATTCAGTAAGGGCTCCCTGTACTTATGGCCACTGCTCCAGCCAGTGGTGTAAGTTAGAGCAGCTGCTGGTCACTCCCTCATACTGGTCACTGGAAGTTCAACATGGCACCTCATGGCAAAGAACTCACTGAGGATCTGAACAAAAGAATTGTTGCGCTACATAAAGATGGTCTATTCCATAAAAAGATTGCCAAGACCATGACACTGAGCTGAAGCACGGTGGCCAAGACCATACAGCGATTTAACAAAACAGGTTCCACTCAGAACTGGCCTCGCCATGGTCAACCAAAGAAGTTGAGTGCACGTGCTCAGCGTCACATCCAGAGGTTGTCTTTGGGAAATAGACGTATGAGTGCTGCCAGCATTGCTGCAGAGGTTGAAGGGGTGGGGGGTCAGTCTGTCACTGCTCAGACCATACGCTGCACACTGCATCAAATTGGTCTGCATGGCTGTCGTCCCAGAAGGAAGCCTCTTCTAAAGATGATGCACAAGAAAGCCCACAAACAATTTGCTGAAGACAAGCAGACTAAGGATATGGATTACTGGAACCATGTCCTTTGGTCTGATGAGACCAAGATACACTTATTTGGTTCAGATGGTGTCAAGCGTGTGTGGCCGTAACCAGGTGAGGAGTACAAAGACAAGTGTGTCTTGCCTACAGTCAAGCATGGTGGTGGGAGTGTCATGATCTGGGGCTGCATGAGTGCTGCCGGCACTGGGGAGCTACAGTTCATTGAGGGAAATATGAATGCCAACATGTACTGTGACATACTGAAGCAGAGCTTGATCCCCTCCCTTCGGAGACTGGGCCGCAGGGCAGTATTCCAGCATGATAATGACCCCAAACACACCTCCAAGACGACCACTGCCTTGCTAAAGAAGCTGAGGATGAAGGTGATGGACTGGCCAAGCATGTCTCCAGACCTAAACCCTATTGAGCATCTGTGGGGCATCCTCAAATGGAAGGTGGAGGAGCACAAGGTCTCTAACATCCACCAGATCCGTGATGTCATCATGGAGGAGTGGAAGAGGACTCCAGTGGCAACCTGTGAAGCTCTGGTGAACTCCATGCCCAAGAGGGTTAAGGCAGTGCTGGAAAATAATAGTGGCCAAACAAAATATTGACACTTTGGGCCCAATTTGGACATTTTCACTTAGGGGTGTGCTCACTTTTGTTGCCAACGGTTTAGACATTAATGGCTGAGTCATTTTGAGGGGACAGCAAATTTAAACTGTTATATGAGCTGTACACTCACTACTTTACATTGTAGCAAAGTGTCATTTCTCCAGTGTTGTCACATGAAAAGGTATAATCAAATATTTACAAAAATGTGAGGGGTGTACTCACTTTTGTGAGATACTGTATCACGCGACGTACTTAATTTCCACGTCACCTGATCATGGCAGGCCTATAAATAGGCATGATGTTACACAAGCTTCAGATACCAGTCACACGTGAGGGCACTCCCACATTGTTAAGCTAACACAACGTCTCGTTCCCTTCTCAGGGAATATGGTTACATGCATAACCCAGACGTTTCTTTTGGTGTTATGAGGCCACAGGACAATGGTCCCAAATGCCAGGCCAAAGCCAGGTAGGAGTGGTTAAAAACAAAAAGGTGAATGTTGTGCAGTGGCCAAGTCAACATCCAGATCTGCTTCTCATTGAGAACCAGTGGCACTGTTTGAAAATTGTTGTCAACAAATCTGCCTGAAAGAAATCACTCCCAAAAAGTATGCAAAGCTGCTAGGAACTTACCCCAACAGACTTAAAGCTATCATTACAACAAAAGGTGGTTTTACCAAGGAATATTGTGAAGGGTTTCAATATTTATGCAAGCAGCATTTCATTTTTAAAAAAATCTGCTGACAAAAAATAAATTTTGACTTGAACATTCATTTTAAAAGCATATTGGTTTGCAATTAAAATACTAGCTGGACCTGTATAAGTGTTGTTTGTAATCCAGACGAATGTGATGACTTTTAAGGGGGTTGAATTCTGAAGTCATGTCCCGAGAAAACCTTGTTAAGTGTTTTTGCCTTTGAAACCAAATGATACAGAATGTCCGTAGTTTTAAGTGTTTCAGTTTTTTCAGTGTAATGTAAATAAATTCTGCACCATGACACTGTGAGCTGATTAAAAGGCATGGTTATTCAGTAAACAAACAGTGACAGGTAACGGGCTATGAATGTATTTAATGTTTCCCAGATCAGAGTCACAGCATACAGTGTGTAATAATTTCTAAATCAAACAGAAATATCATCTCCTTATTTATATATTTTCATGTTTTTTTAATAATCATCTATTTTAAGTTCATTATTAACACACTTTCTTCATCTTATCGGGTTTCTGATTTTCAACAAAGAAAGTAAGAACAAGACAACAGGCACAGGTTTGGTACACAGCAGATCTTATGATCAAAAAGAGTTTTTCCCTCAAGGGGATTTTATGTGCTTCTTTTGTTTTTTCATTATTTAAACCGCAAGGCTGGCAGGATTACCAATGGTAGTCATAAATATAGTACAGTTGCAATCAAAATTATTCAACCCCCATTGCAAATCAGGTTTCTTTTCAAAATATACAGACTTTCAGCTGTTTGCAATGAACAAATCAAACAAAAGCAATTGATATAATTCAACACAACGAATGCTTCAAGTGGTTTCCCCAAATTCAACTGAAAATGCAACTTTTAATGACTTCTCCAGTCTCAAAATTATTCAACCCCCTAAACAGAATCCCTCACAACAGCACAAATATGCCAAACAGGTTGTCTCAAGCACACCTGATACACCTTATCAAGGGCTTTATTAGTTGCAACAGGTGTGGTTGAGCTGGAACACATGAAATTCCAGAACAGGCTAGGGTTAGAAAACACACGAAACACCTGGACGGGGCAGAAAAAGGAAAATATCAACAGCTGCAACCAGATTTCTGAGAAGGCAGATTGTGAAAAACCCTTGAATGACTGCAAAAGACCTGCAGCAAGACTTGGTGGCTACAAGCACTGAGGTTTCTTTGAGTTCACAGTATGGCGCATAATAAATACTAAATGTAGAAGGTTTCCATGCCAGAACTCCAAGACATACACCACTACTGACCTAAAAGTACAGGAAAAGTTGCCTCAAAATCATAAATAAGCAACAGAATTTCTGGAATCTGTTCTGTGGAGCGATGAAACAAAATTGGAACTTTTCAGCACAATGGATCAGCGGTATGTCTGGAGGAAGAAGAATGAAGAAAGAATACTCTGTCCACAGTTAAGCATGGTGGTTGTTCAGTGATGCTCTGGGGCTGCTTTGCACCCTTTGGCACTGGAAACCTGCAGCATGTGGAAGGCAACATGGATTCATTGACGTATCAGGAAATCCTATGAGAAAACCTCATGCCGTCTGTGAGGAAGCTGAAGCTTGGGCGTCATTGGACCTTCCAACAGGACAATGATCCCAATCATACCTCAAATTCCATCAAGGCTTGGTTGCAGAAGTCCTGGAAGATTCTACAGGGCCATCACAGTCACCTGACTTGAACCCCATAGAAAATCTATGGTGGGATTTGAAGAAGGCGGTTGCAGCACGCAAACCCAAGAATATTACTGAACTGGAGGCTATTGCTTATGAGGAATGGGATAAGATTCCTCAGGAACACTGCCAGAAACTGGTGTCTGGCTATGCATCTCGTATGCAGCAGGTCATAACAGCAAAAGGGTGCTCTACTAAGTACTAAAGATGCTTGCCATGAAGGGGTTGAATAAATTTGAGACTGGAGAAGTCATTATAAGTTGCATTTTCAGTTGAATTTGGGGAAACCACTTGAAGAATTCGTTGTGTTGAACTATTTCAATTGCTTTTGTTTGATTTGTTCATTGCAAACAGCTGAACATCTGTAAATTTTGACAGTAAACCTGATTTGCAATGGAGGGTTGAATAATTTTGATTGCAACTGTAAGATGCCAGTAGGTGCATTTGAAAATGAAAGCAAAAAAGTTTCACATTTTGTAAAATGAGTGTCTCAAAAATTTTATGAAAAAAAACAAAAATAAAACAAAAAACTGACCAGTGCATAATTAAGCAGATGTAAAATTTTCTTTCTTAATGACGTGGAGGCAATCTTACACATTCTCCATGCTGCTCTTTAGTTCAAATGCTACTATAAGAGGCCCAAGGAGCAGAGGTCTTCATAACAGCCTCCATTACAAACAGTGACTCGTCATCTGAAAACGAGTGACTACTGAATGAACAGTCAGAAAAAGATTATGGGTTAGGGGTTCGATAGCTGATTAATTATAGTAGTGCAAGTGTAAGAATATCGAACAGACAAAAATTCACTCTGTAGCACATACAACCTTTCTGTAAAATTGCAGTTGGTCGTTAATTCCTTAAACTGAATAAACATCAGAAAGAGAGATTTATACAATGATGTCTGTGGTGGCTGAAGTAACACGTGCCCCTGTTGTCCTGTTCACAAAGTAAGTAGTTCATTCACCCATAAAACAAACAAACAAACAAACAAACAAACAAGAAACAGAATATTTACAAATATTTTTGTTGTTTTTTTCTTACACTGAAAAATGTACAGTTAAGTCCTCTTCTCTGTATATTATCTTTGCTTAGCATTGCTTTCTGAGAACCCGGAGCTTCATCAGGAGAAGCAAGTCTCCACTGTTCGCCCTCTAGTGGTATACAAAAACTGAGAGAAATAAAGGCAAACGTCTTTTTTTTTTTTTTTTTTGTATACACCTCTTGTCCACTTCCACTCTGGTATGCTGCATTAAGGTTAGCCGCGTTTCCTACCACAAATAGTGATCACATGGGCACAGGGGTCCAACAAGTAAAACTCTGAATCATTATTCACAGTTGTTTTTCCATGAAAAAGTCTTTTATTTATGTCTTGATGGTTTTGTGTGCCTCTAAGTTTGAATCCAATATGAACTGAATCCAATTTGTTGTTGTCCAGCATACAGGATCTCCAGTATGCTAGTCAGGCAATGCTAGACATTTTATATGTTACAATGCACTGTGCAGCATCAGACATTGGCCTGCTTTCAGGCTTTTCAGTCATAGTTAGCTACAGCAGCAGTCTATAAGTTCTTCCACATATCAGCTTGTAGACAAACGTGCACAGATCCACCCTGTCACTCTCACAGAACTCAGAATAGGATAAAAAAATTGATATGGCAGTAAACAATAATGGAGAAATAAGGTGTTGTTCCATAATTCTATGTATATCAGGCCTACCTTCTCTAATGGACACATGTATACCTAATCTAATGAGAATGTCAGTATCAGGCTATACACTGAAATATTATTGAGAAAAAATAAACTAAGCAAGCCTCAAAATGACCGATGTGTCCTCATTGTGTTGTACTTCTAGGCCTTTTTTGTCTGCCTTGATTGCACATGCATCTTGGATGGTCTACCTGTTCAAATCTGATTAATATTCAATTTAGCTCCCTCACTTCTCTGTGCTTATTGTAACCATATTTAAGGAGTGTGCAGCGTTACATCACACGGTTATGTATTTGATGCTTAGGGATTTGCTTCACTGCAATTCGCTCACAAATATATACAGAAAAAAGGTTTCCACTACATGCTCAGCAGTAGCTTGTGTGATAGTCTGGCTGAATGCTGACTAAAGCTAACAAGGGAGTGATTTCAAAAGGAAAATGCAAAAGCCATATGGTGACATTTACACTAGAGGCCTCCAACTTGTCTTGCAGTCTTTCTGGCACACTTTCTTCTACTGCTTTCTTGTAAGGTGCTGCTGACATGCATCGAACAGCTCATACACACCAACTTGCGCACGCACGCACACATATACTGACTCACATCCTCCAGAATCCTCACAATTAGCATTCTCTGGAAATAAAGGTGCAAACAGGAGGAGCAAGGAGAGAAAAGAGAGAAAAAGTGTGTGAATGCTGAAAAACAAGTGCAACACTGCAAAATTTTCCCAAGCCCTATATCACAAGCTTAGAAATAGCTACATACATGCATCATATGTGTAACTCCATCATACGTGTAACTCCATCTGACTATGATAGTTCACTAGTATACTGAAGATAAAATACTGCCTTCTACAGTGGCCAAATCTCAAACAATAGCACCAATAATTATACACTGATATGAAAGAACATTAGAGTAATAACATGAATGGCCAAAAAGACAGTGGTGTTGTAGACAAGACCAAAGCAGGTAAGAAGGGGTTTGAGCTTTTCTATGAGATTTTAAGTAATTTGTTAAAACAGTGCTATCGTGATCAACAATGCACTTGTAGATAAACAATCAGCCTTTGAGAAAGACACTTAATTTCACTTACAAAAAAGGGGAACAAATAAGACAACCCAAATATATGATAAGAGAGTAAGCAGGCTGGCACTTGTAAATTTCTTTCTGTTGCCAGATCAATGTTGTTATTTTCTCAGACTTTTTTGTATCTTGTTGCATGGGTACACTATAGTACTTGGCACCAAAACTGCTGGTAGAAAGAACAGAATCATGTGTTGTTGTGTATCATTTGCTTATTACACATATGTTGTGTATAAAATGACTCCCCTGTGCATTACACTAGATCACAGTGCATGTTCAAAGGATTTGATGAGGACAAAGATGTAGTGCGATGAGAGAAAAGACAAAAAATTATAGCGGGAGTAGAGCAAAAAGACAAAAAACACCAGAGGAATCTGTTGAGAGAAGAAATGTAGGGCTGATAAATGTTGTCTTTCAGCCTAGTGAGGAAAGAGCAAAAGAAAACTAGAAAAATCCAACATTCTTTCTCTCTCTATCTATCTCTATGCATCAGACCATTCATGACAGTCATGTTTTCCCTGATGGACTATTCCTTTCCATTTAGAGCATTGTGGAAAAAAATCCCAAAGCAACCATTAATAGACAGTGTCCTTGCTAATTGTAGCCTTGTCTCATCAGAAAAAGCAGTTTCCTTAATTCCAACATTTACAGCTCATTCTTGCTGTTCATGTGTGTCTATAAGAGGACCACCAGGAGGCCCTATTGTACTTCTTCACCAGGGAGTATGAGAGAGAAAGATGGAGAAGGGACAGGCAAAGTGGGCAGTACTATACACGAGTGGTGGAGTGCTGGTGAGGCAGTGTGTTGTTATGGCCAGTGGTGGAGGGGAAGGCGCTGAAGGCGTGGAGCTGCTGCATGCCTGCGATGCTGCTAGGTATCATGGTGATGGTGTTAGGAGTCATAAGAGGAACATCATCTGGTGCTCGCCGTAGTGCCAGAGTGTAGTCCGGTGGACATGCTGGTCGCAGTGGCTCCACATCACGCTGCTCAGAGCGCTTCATCTGCAGAGACATGAGCTCCTCTTCTTGGCTGTGTGCCAGGTCATTGGCTGGCACGCCACGCTGTGGGGATAGGCGGTGACGCCGTGCCTCATGCCGCCGGTCTCGTTTATAGTACAGTGCAGCAAATGCCAGGATGTTGAGGAACAGCAGAGATGCGCCCACTGCCACTGTGACGCTCAACTCAGTGGAGTAGTCACGTACATCATTTGGAAATGGAGAAAAACGTGGCCGCTCTGAGCCCTCGAGATCCGGATCTGGAGGGAAGGTGGGGTATGGTGGGCGTGTGGCACGGGCATCAGGGCTCTTCCAGTGCGGAGGCCGTGGGGGAAGGCGGGTGGTACTGGAGCTCATTAGTTCCTCATGCAAGTTATGTAGGTGAGGCACCAGCTCCAGCCAGAAGGCCACCTTGTTGGCACGGTAGTTGTCGCGTATCCGTGGCTTCAAGCCGATATGCAGGTATTGCTTGTCCTTAGAGTTGAACTTGGTCCAGATGACCTCCTCAAAGCGGTTTGGTTTTGTGTGGATGAACTTGGTGTCCTGGGGCACTGGCAGGTTAGGATCCCTGATGAAAAATAAGTTAAAGATAAGAAAGTTAAAGATAAGAAAGTTTGCACTGTATCAGACACTTTCTTAGAATTCTTATTAGCTGACCTATAATTATGCAAAACCAAAATGCATTATTCCTGATTAACTGGAGCATAAGTGGATTAGAAAAGACTTATAAATTCAGTTTCAAGTCTTAATCATCTATATAAAAAGCATTTGAGAGTGAGGTAATTGAACGTGAATACACTCTGCATGGCAGTTGGTCACTCAGAAACATACCCAGTCTTGGCAAAGTTGGTCCAGTAGGTCATGACCACTGCACTGAGCATGACGTCGTTCTTGGAGAAGTTGCAGGGGAACAGGTCTGTTGCTCCGATCATGGGTACGCCAAACACATATGGGATCTCATCCCCATGTGCAGCGTCTGCCCACTCAGGCCGTGTCTCTGTCTGGCAGTGGTGATAAAATGTGTAGAAATACACCGGGGACTGGTAATCTGCATGCAACTTGGCAGTGGCCACAGCTGGAGCCACCCACTGGTGGTCTGTGAATAATGCTAGAAGGGTCTTACGGCGCATTTCACCATTATCACGGTCTGCCCAGTCTGTGTACATAAATTTGATGGTCTCCCTCAAGATGTCTTTACCTAGAGAAAGATTGAATAAGCAAAATATAAAGAGAGAAGGAAAGATTTACAGGAAAGGCATACGATCTAACAACATTATAAGTTTATAGAGGCAATACAACTTCTTAAGGTTTTATTGCCTCTTTACATGTTTGGGTTTGTGCCTATATGTGTATAATGAAGCTTTTGCAGTAACATCCACATATACCCCCTTTGTGTATGATTTAGAGACAGCAGGTTTCAAGGCTTATGGTGATTATATCCCATCTGGTTTTATTGACCCAGACCCATCAATCTTTAAAAAAGCATACTCTCTTCCTGAATGCTGAGATAATCAAATGACACAAATTCTGAAAAAAAAAAAAACCTGACACACAAATTCATTTTTGCTCAAAGATAGTCCAGCATTGTCCTCTGCTGGCATGACTTTGCAATAGCAATTGCATAATTATAATGCAGGCAGCGCTGGATGAAAACACAGGCAGTGTAAGATGGCAGATAACAGAATAGTAACTTTATGACTGTTTGTGGAACTCTAAAACCTTCTTATTGCATTTTATAATCCCTCCATTTAAGGATAGCTAAGGCTTTATAACACTGACCTTCAGGATATCCATAGAGGTTGTCCACAAAGTTGGAGATAGTGTAATCGAAGGCTGCAGCTGAAATTCCCTCCTCACTTTCTGAGCCACCATCATCCACAAACTTGAGCCCCTCTCCCTGGTTCACGCCAATCAAAAGGTCATAATTCAGGAACTCCCCCTAGTGGACACAGTGTGGAAGTTACAGCATTAGGTCATCTTTAAACAAACAAACAAATAAATAAATAAATAAATAAATCACAAAATTCTGGTTCTCCAATAACTGATAAGAAAAATACAGAAATTACTCAGAAACATAGCTTTGTTTCCATAGCTATTAAGTCTATCAGAGAGAGTGTGAAAAGATATCTCTCGGCAGAAAATAAGCAAACCTCAGCATCATTAGTATTTAATCAAATTTTATGCAAAACTGCAATTACGTAATTATTTTATATCGGTCCTAAGACTAGTTTCAAAACTACTAGCACCTCTACAGTGAATATTTTGTAAGGCTTCTCCTGTAAACAGTAATAGCACTGAGCCTCTACTTGTAATGTCTAACAATAATATTGGACCACTCCTACATGCAGCGCATTTAACGCTCATTCCTGTCTTTGGTTAGTGCTTGTGGATCTCCTCTTTAATTCAGATCATAGGGTTTCAATAGAAATCAATTCTGGAGTGATGGCCTTTCTAAAACATAGATTTTGTGTTCCAGCATTGATTTTCATGTGACCATTTCTGAAAGATCTATCTATGACTAACTTTTAACTTCCTGGCACATGCAACCAGGTTTTGGTATTAAGGAAATTTATGATGCTTTCAATACTCACAGGAGCCAATAGAAACTTTTTTTATATGGCCCAGTTGTGCTTAATGGTAATTTTTAAACGGTCTATACTGTATATTATTTATCCATGTGGAGATCATCAAACAATTTCCTTTTGAGTTGAATGCTCTTTAGGATTTTTTCTCATGTTGATTAATGACAAATTTGTACATTTGTGAAGCCTGATATGGACAATGGCAACAACAAGAGTTCCTGGAGACTGAAACATTTTCTTTACAGGTGCCAACATTTTTTCACCCACATGGTTTTAATGAGAAAATACTTGATTTTGTTACACAAAAGGTAAGTAGTTTCTCTAGTTGTTTGAATAAGTAATGTTTATATTATCAGAATTTAACATTCTCTTATAAAATGCCAACAGTTGTATGAGTTCTCTCTTAAAAATAGACACAGTGCACTCCACAGTCTCCAGTGCACATGGCCCTCAGGTCGGCACAGCTTTTTTAATGTTTTGCTTGATTTAATTCATCAGATGAGAACCAGGACTGGAGAACAGTACCATCAATGCTGAAAGGTATATACAGGTTTTAGAGCAACATATGCTTCCATCCAGATTATATCTTATTTTTACTTCTGAGAAACTCTGCCTCTCTATCTATCTACGATCTATCTCTTTTTATACCCAATCATGTTACTGACCTGTTGCCAATTAACCTAATTAGTTGCAAAATGTTCATCCAGCAGTTTCTTTTTAGTAACACTTACTTTTCCAGCCTTTTGTTGCTCCGTCCCAACTTTTTTGAGACATGTTGCGGCCATCAAATTCAAAATGACCTTATTTTTTTCTTAAAATGGTATATTTCCTCATTTTAAACATTTGATATGTTTTCTATGTTCTTTTGGAAATAACATATTGGTTTATGAGATTTGCAAAAAAATTGCATTCTGTTTTTATTTACATTTTACACAGCGTCCCAACTTTTTTGGAATTGGGGCTGTATATATTATATATTTCCCTGCGCCCTCATAAGCACATAGTCAGAAACTAAACGTACACTGCCTCAGGAGAGAGGCATGGTCACTATGAGGCTGAACTCTAATGGTATTGACCTGCTGCATGAGAATCTCTGGGTCATCAGGCACCACATCTCCATCCACCACAGGGCCGAAGGCGACGTGATAGCGTGCGGGTTGTATATCCTGATCCACTAGCTCCCTGAAACTTTTTCTCCTCAGGCAGTCTACCAGATCAGCTGTCTCACTGTATGAGCAGCCGACCTTTCCTGCCAGTGTCTTGGTGTACTTCAGCGGCTGATAGTTGATGGACCAGCTGGAGATGGCTGATCCACTCTGGGCAATAGCTCTCTGGAAGAGGCCTGCAGGACACCACACACAGTATTAGCCATGAGTTGTCACTACTCAAACGATTTCAGGTTCTCAAGGTGCAACATTGCAACATTTTAATACGAGCTAAGATAAATGCCCCTTTACTACTAATAATTACTATTAAATGGGACATGCATTGCACACAGAGCAACTGCATCCAGAGTTTGTGTGACTACTGTCTGTTTCATTCTGAATGCTGCTCTAAACAGTGATGATTATGTGGGGAAATGTACAGTGAGTGAAAAAGACAAAGCCATAATATGTTACCATATGAAATTCCTATCAGCTATAATGGAGGTACAAAAATAATCTGTAATGTACTGTTGTCAGTTTACTTGTGCCAGTACACTCCTTACACCCAAATTTTCTCCTTGAATATTCTTATAAAAAGCATTCTAGACTATTTAATGCAGTCCATTAGGAAATACTGCTATTTCTCCACCACTTCAGGTGTAACTACAGGTTACAGCTTTACAGCAGGTTGGCCTCAACTAGCAAAATTAAAGTCTGTAGCAAAGTTATTAGGGTGATGCTGCAGCTTGTAGTTAAACATTGTGCTGTCTATCATGAAACAAATCTGTATCTATCACGATTTCCCCTCGAGCTAGCGCTGTAGTATGCAGCGTGCTCGGAAACCCGTTGAGCGAGCTCGTTGCGAGCTTGAAGCATGAGCCCGATGTGCAACCTCTTAGCGAACACACATTTTTGGGTCTTCAGTGACACTGACTTTGTTTATTTTCGACACATGCTTTTGTTATGGTTTATGTTCTGTGTCTGCCACTGTATTGTGATTGGTTGTATCCCGTATGTGAGTCACCATTGTTTTCAGCTGTCTTATGTTTTACCCCTGATTACCTTTGTCATTAAAACCCCTCATGTCTCTTTGCACTTCGCATAGTATTGAGTGTTATCACCATACCAAACGTTTGTACCTTGTTCCTTGTTTTGATTCATGTTAATTGAGCCAGTTTTCTTGTTACTCATTCTCGTTTCTTGCCTTGCCTAGTTTACGCCTGTTTGTAGATCGCCTGACCCATTGCATGTTTTCTTCGACCACGCTCTTGTCTCATGATTTGGATTTGTCTGCCTGCCTCTCTTTATTAAAAGCTCTTTTCTGCACTTGCATCCATCCTAACCTTCATTACGTGGAATATGCGACAGTATCTACACAATCAAACATTCCAAAGGAGAGGTAGAAGTTGTTTTTTTCAATCTCTTTTTGGACTTTAGTCCATTCTTAAAATACATTCAGCATATTTCAGTCAGTAAAAAAGAGCAGGCTATGTAAAAAACAAAATACTGCTGAAGAACAGCAGATGCACAACCTGTAAGTAGTATTATTTCACTCTAATATTTTAGATATTCATGAGTATTTAGTATAAACACTGATTTGAGGCAGCTTTATCTAATGAAGTATACACAATTCTCAGTGTGCTAACACTAGCCAGCTTCCACCTTGCTAATCTATTTGCTAATTGAATAGCTAGTCACTGAGTCAATAACAGTTGAATTAACATCTGGTAGAAAGGAGATTGCTTATTATTAAAATGTGTTCATGATTAGTAGTTAACGAGGTCATTTAAATTTAGCAGTCTTAAAGACAAATTAACAAAACAGTCTGTTATTTCTGATTTTTTTCATGTAAAAATAAATGGACAGTTTTTTAAGACATAAAGACACAATATGTAGACTTCAAGAACAAAAAAAATACAAAAACAATATGGGATACAGGCCCTATTTAGGATAGGTTAGCTTAATGGATTGTTTATATATCCTTCTTGGCTATACACAGAATGTTAGTGGTAGAAGTGGAAGTCAGTCAGCTACTAAAGTGTCCAAAATACACAGAAAATGTTGGCATCACTGATAGTTCAATTTAAATTTATCATGGGGATGCCAGCTATCTTATCTTAGTAAGGCTGTTGTAGCTTACTGTGAGAAACATTATTCAGTGTTGAAAAACACCTAAAACAATTCTGTTGGCAGCCTATTTGCAGTCGTCGGAGTGTGCACAATTCAATACAATCTCTTCTAGTTCAGGTCAAACACTGACTATGTTTACATGGAGAGCAATAATCTAATTATTGATCTTATTCTGAGTAAGACAATATTGTGATTATGGTGTTTACATGAGTCGCTATTAGAATATTCCTTTCATGTTCCCGTTTTACATGTTATAGAACATAGAGAGATTAACGGCACACGTCATTACGTCCCCACACCAAGCCTTCTGACGTTCCCTCCAGAATTTCATGTATCGTCATACAGTTCGTCTTCGTTATGGTACCGTGTACGGTTTGGGTGTTTAATTTTTAATTTTACGAAAGCTTCAAGTGCAGTTAATTATTTGTCCTGCTGTACGTGCAAATAGACGACTGTTTGAAGCCATGGGCTGCGTCTGAAACCGCCTACTTAACTACTATATAGTAGCCAAAATACATGTATATCTCCTACTATATAGGACGTAAGTATGCAGTTTCGGACGCAGCCTCGCTCGCTTGTTTGCCGTCAAACGGTTGAGCAAAGCCGTGTGTGTACGTGTCCTGTCACAATATGCGGTGAAAGCTCCCACATGACGTTAATAGTGTGATTAAGGTGTGTACATGTCTGTAATACAGGTCGATAATGTGACTAAAACAGGAATACTCCACATGTCTTAATTCGATTTGTGTTTACTTCGAGTATGACTTTAGTTGGATTAAGGTAATAAAAAATTGCTGTTTACATGGTAGTTTCTTAATCAGAGTACTGTCTTAATTGGGTTAATATTGGATTATTGTTATCCATGTAAACATACTGACTGTCTCATAAGCTCAAGTTCAAGTCAAATCTGAAGTCATAACTGAGTACCAGTTTAGTTACAGTTGAGGCCAAATGTTTATATACGCCCAGGCTAAAGACAATTCAACTCAATTTTCCACATTTCATCTTACCATACATTTCTTGTGTTAAGTCAGTTATGGTATCTACAGTGCTGTGAAAAAGCCACAGAACATTCTGTGTAAACACAGGAGATACCTTTGGAATAATGTCTAAAACCAACAGACAGTCACAACAAGCTCTAGTCCCTAGTATATTATATACAGTGCTGTGAAAATATATCCGATTTCTTCTGTTTTGTGTATATCTCATTCTAAATAGTTTTAGATCTTTAAACAAAATACAGCATAAAACAAAGGCAACCTGAGTAAACACACAATACAGTGTTTTTATTATTGAAGCAAAAAAGTTAACCAACACCTATCACCAATGTAAAAAACTAACTGCCCCTTAAACTTAAAATCTGGTTGTGCCACCTTTAGCAGCAATAACTGCAACCAAACACTTCCGAACTTTAGGATTTCTGGTAGAGAGCAGAATAATTTTTTTCCTCAAATACTGCAAGTTTCCAGGCCCTGAAGCAGGAACTCATCCCCACACCATCACACTTCCACCACCATGCTTGACCGTAGATATGATGTTCATTTTGTGGAGTTCTGTGTTTGGTTTATGCCAGATGTAACAGGACCCCTGTCTTCCAAACAGTTCCACTTTCAACTCATCAATCCAAGAACATTCTCCCAAAAGGTTTGAGGATCATAAAGGTGTGTTTTGGCAAAATTCAGATGAGAGAAGATTAATGTTCTTCTGGGATAGCGGTGGTTTTCTCCTCACCACTCTTCCATGGATTTCAATTTTGCCCAGTGTCTTTCTGATAGTGGAGTCATGAACAGTGACCTGTAGGTCCTTTGATGTTGTCCTTGGCTCTTTTGTGACTTCCTGGATGAGTAATTGCTGTGCTCTTGGAGGAATTTTGGAAAATCGACCATTTCTGGGAAGGTTCACTGCTGTGCCGAGTTTTTCTATTTGGAGATAATGGCTCTCACTGTGGTTCTTTGGAGTCCCTTTGAAATAGCTTTGTAACCCTTCCCAGACTGATGTATTTCAACATTCTTCTTCCTCATCATTTCTGGAATTTCTTTCAATTTTGGCATTGTGTGTTATTGAGTAAGATCTTTTAACCTACTTCATGATAGAAAAAGTTCTATTTAAGTGGTGATGTGGTTGAACAGGGTTTGCAGTAATCAGGCCTGGTTGTGTCTAGTCCAGCTGAACTCCATTATGAAAGCAGTTTCATAGATATAGGGATTCAGTAACTATGGGTGCAAACACATTTTCACACAGGCCAAGATGGTATTGGATAACTTTTTTGCTTCAATAAATAACACTATTTAAAAACCGTATTTTGTATTTACTCAGATTGATTTTGTTTTATCTTAGATTTTGTTTTAATTTCAGGGCTCTACGATAGCCACTCCAATACTTTCACTTTGTTCTCTTTAAGCCATTTTGTTACAGCTTTGGAGGTATGTTTAGGATCATGGTCCAGCTGGAAGAACCCTTTTGCAACCAAGTTATGAATTTCTGGCTGATGTCTTGAGCTGTTCTGACGTTGTCCTGCCGACGTCATCATCCCAATCTCAACTCGTCTCAAAGTGAACGTTCGTTGCTTTGGCGTTTTGATTGTGACCACGGAGTCAGAGTCTTGAGGCAAGGAAAACAAATGACCACCAGTAAGTTAGCGTTCATCACTTTTTAGCGTTAATGCTGCTGAAAATGCCTGGCCGAGTTTGTGATATTTAGGCAGGGAGCTCTCGAAAGTGTATTCATTGGAAAGCAACTCAGCGTGTGATAATTAACTTTACCTATTATGCTGGCTTCAAAAGTGAATATCATGTACTGCTTCCTCAGTGTTGGTGTTACACGACTAGTGTCATGTGTTTACGTTGGCTGTGAAATATGGACTGAGGATATTTTATAACTCTTTGGGTCTGCACTTTATCTGAGCCTCCGAGTTAGGGTTAGCTAGCTGGATGCTGTCACCAGTCACAGTAGAGATGAGTGAAGCTAACCTAGACACTCACCTGAGTTGATAATGATACTTTAGCATACGGCTCACAGTAATGTTAGACATTCCCTTTTTGAGAGTTAACAATAACGTAGCATTACAGCTATTCACCATGATGTAATACAGAGAGTGGGTTAAGGTTAACTACATTTAGCAAGTGTTTTGGACAAGGCAAGCTGTAGTAAATAGCATTAGGAGGATGTGTTAGGGCCGTGTTTCTTCATGAATTCGGTGAATGTTAATGCTGGTTAACAGGTGCAGACAGTCAGTGGCTTACAGAACTTAGCTAGCTCAGTAATGGCAAGGCCACAAGTTCTTCACAAGGTTACAAAAACGTGACAAAAAGAAAGGATGGGGTTTTGGTTGCAATGCTTTCCACTATCTCTGTATTTTGGTAACTCACTATGTTGGTTGTCTTAATTAGGTTGTGCAAAAAAAAATTGGTGGTGAGGTGCTAAAGGCAGAAAAATAAATATTCAGAAGTCAGCTAGATTTTCCTGGTGAGTCTACAGCACCATTTTGTTCATGAGGAGACTGGAGGTCACATTTCCAAAATTACACAATTTGGGATTCTGTAACACAATTTCTCAGTTAAAACCCAAAGGTATTTATCCATATTTTGTAGCTAACAACTAACCAACACTCTTTTTGCTCTTTTACAGCTTTTCAAATGGAAGGAAGTGGGACTCTTGTCTTCCCAGATTGCAGGGAGATTTGTAAGAAGATGCATCAACTCCAATTCTTATATCTGTCATTTTTATATAAAAAAAAGATTTTAATAAATGTCACCTGAATTTCATGCAACTGTTTGTTTATTTTGTGAGCATTTTAGCATACAAACAAATTGTATTTTAGGATAATTGTAGGGCAAGAAAGTATAAAGAACACATCTCTGTGTTATTTTTTAACATTTTTGTGTGGAAATGATCTAACACAGAGCATGTGTTAAATGTACTAACATACTGATTGTGTTGAAAGCAACACAAAATGTGTTGTCCTTAACTACACATGCACGTGTATTAAAAATTAACACTTGATGTAAAATGTATGCCTTAAAATACAGCCACAGGTGCACTCATAATTAACTCATAATTATGACAGTTAACTTTGTGTAAAGTAAAACTTTGACCCACTGGAATTCTGATATAGTGAATTAAAGCTGAAATAAATCTGTCTGAAATGGATTGTTATTTAAAAAAATAAATAAAAAAATTAATAAAAAATGCTCATGTGTACAAAGTAGATGCCCTATTTAACATGCCAAAAGAAATGTAAATGTGAATGAGTTGTGAAAAACTGAGATTGAATATCTTTAACCTAGGTGTATGTAAACTTTTGGCCTCAATTTTATAAGCGAGAAAAATTATGCATTAATTTGAACTTAACAAACAACAAACATTTTCTTGCCCCCCATTTAACCATTTCTATTCCTATGATTTTAGCATCCAAGTTTTCAATCACCAACCCACAGTCTGAGGTTTTTATTTATTTATTGGAATTGTTGTGCATGTGTGTAAGACTGCACTCTCACTGGGTCTCCACATGCCTCTGAATTATATTACAGCTGAGTATCTTCCTAAGGGGTTTAACACCAGTAACTAAACAAAGCTGAGCTGACATGATTGGTGTCTCCATGGACAACACTTGTCAGGGCTTACCTTCTGTGACTGACAGGTCAGGGTGTGGTGAGGATGACAGTGAGGATGAGGATGTTAGGGACCAAGATGAACACTTTTTTTTTTGACAATGGAGAAGAGTTGAGTGTGACAGCATGGAGACACACACACACACACACACACACACACACACACACACACACACACACACAACAACAGTGACAATGAGTATAGGGACTGTGAGTGGGTAAAAAACAAAACTGTTAGATCATTGAAGCGAAAACACACACACATCAAAACAAAGATGAAAAAGAGTGTTAGGTCCAGATTTCTTAAATGTTTGCATGTCTAAACACACACTGAGACTTTTAATTAAAGTTTAATTAAATTATGTCTCAATGTCTCAAAATAATGAGAAAGATTCGTAAAATTGTAACTTCTAACACTGTTGAAAGAGAGCTACACCTAATGAACAGAACACAATCGTGTTTAAACTGATATATTTTCTGTTCATATTGTATTTGGAAAAGTTTTTGAAGCATCTAACCATCTATAATCAGCATTATACTTGACACACACTTATGCATGTGTGAGGTAACTATTAGTTTTATTCTTCAGTGAGTTCTTTGAGATCTAAACTTGCCACTGCTTTTGAAAACAAACAGCATTCATAATGACCCCATTAAAATATTTCCCCTTTTACTTTACATGCGACATACTTTACAAAACACTTCCACTAACAGCACACACTTTATTTGATTTCATAAACAAATTAGTACACTTTATTTGGTGTCTTAGTAAATCAGGGCCTTAAAGTGCAACAGTAGGAGTCCAGCAGCAAACATACCGTTAATAGCCAACACACTCACCCACACACACACACACACACACACACACCCACACACACCATAATAGAGACAGAATACTACATTGTTAGGATATCCATTATATTAAAAGCAGATTAATGATCCCTTAAAGCTGGGTATGATTTGTATTCTATACCCAAATATATACTAACATTTCGATAACTATTAACAAATGATGTTACACAAAGAGTCTTACCCTCAGAGTGATGGGAGAGGATTAGCAGGTTGATGCAAGTGGCTCCAGCTCCTGAGCCAAATATAGTGATGCGCTCTGGATCTCCTCCAAAATGGCCAATATTCTCATTGAGCCAGCGTAGAGCCTGGATCTGGTCCAACAGCCCATAGTTCCCTTTAGCAGATTGATCTCCAGTACTGAGAAACCCTGTGGAACAGTGAAACAAAATAACATCATCAATTTGGCAAAATTACTGCTGTTGAAACATTGGTTTTCCTGAACTTGGATAAGGACAGCATGGCCAGGAGGCAAATCACTAATATTTTATCATTTTCCTCAAAACCCATTTGTTAAGAAATCATCCAAAAAAGCAGTTTTGATGTCCTTCAGAACAATTAGCCCAAAACCAAGGTGCAGTAAAAACTGATAGATACACAGTACTAGAATGAGACAGAGAATCAGAGAGGGAAAGAGGGAAGGGGAAGAGAGGCACAGAGGAAACGAGACAGGCACAGAGAGAATGAAAGAGGCACAGAGAGAATGAGAGAGGGACAGAGGGAATGAGAGAGGGAAAGAGAGAGGGAAAGAGAGAATGAGAGAGGCACAGAGGAAATGAGAGAGGGAAAGGGGGAATGAGAGAGGCACAGAGGAAATGAGAGAGGGAAAGAGGGAATGAGAGAGGCACAGAGGAAATGAGAGAGGGAAAGAGAGAATGAGAGAAGAACACTGAATAAGAGAGGGAAAGGGGGAACCAGAGACGGTAAGAGTAAATGAGAGAGGGAATCGGAATGAGAAAGAGAGAGGGAAAGAGGGAATGAGAGAGGGAATCAGAATGAGAAAGAGAGAGGAAAAGAGGGAATGAGAGAGGGAATCAAAATGAGAAAGAGAGAGGAAAGGAGGGAATGAGAGAGGGAATCAGAATGAGAAAGAGAGAGGGAATCAGAATGAGAAAGAGGGAATGAGAGAGGGAATCAGAATGAGAGAGAGAGGGAATCAGAATGAGAAAGAGGGAATGAGAGAGGGAATCAGAATGAGAAAGAGAGAGGGAAAGAGGGAATGAGAGTGGGAATAATAGTGGAAAAGATGGAGGGAGAAGGAAGGTGGAGTGTGCTGAGTATTTTGAGATGAAGAAACTGTTTCAAGTGTCTCTTGAAACTGTACATGATTAAAGTCTAACTCTGCACAAAACGCACACACACACACACAGCTAATGAAAGTATAATATAAATAATAATAAAAATAAAATAATGTAGAAAGAAGGAAAGAAATAAAGAACAGCTTTCTCACACAATTTGGAGCACTAAATATACAGATAGCAAACTGCTAACAGACAAGCTTATATTTGTTTATATTTGGATTTGAATAGTTACATTTTTAGCAAATAATTTAACAGGAAGAAAAATTTTCCATTTAAAAATCCAATTTTTAAGGGCATGGGGAAGTCTATTTACAATAATAATAATAATAATAATAACCAACATCATTGTCAAAATCATCGTTACACTTTCTTGGCTGTGCCTCCCAATTACTGGATAAAATGTTCATCTCTGTGTGTGTGTGTGTGTGTGTGTGTGTGAGAGAAAGAGAGACCATAATGAGTCCATAGTCAATAATCGTGATTAGACATGGACCAACTGGCCAATAAAAACAAGACAGAATTCCACTAATTTTCTCATTTTTATTTTTTC